>NC_073744.1:16585288-16885288 GCF_029784135.1 Toxorhynchites rutilus septentrionalis | reverse complement strand
TCTGTCTTCGAATCAATTCTATTATGTATGAATGATTTTATGGAAAAATACTGTAAACGTGGGCGGCCTCAGGAAAAGGACTTCAAAATTTAGAGTGGTTCAGAAACGGCACTAACGTTCAACGAAATTTTCTTTAGTATTTGGTTGAGATTTCTATGCTGAATAACACATTTTGGTTGTATTCTGAGTGGATTCCCGACAATAACGGAAATTGATCCAGAATCCCACAGCACGATGAGTAACGCAAACATCTCAACCATGAGAGCCATGAAACATCCTGTCAAAGGTGTAAATGTCTCAAATTAATACGGGATACGTGGCTCTTTAGAATAAATATCTCCAACTAACGTTCATTCGAAACCAGTGGAGCAAGCGAAGAGACGGCAAACTAGCCCAGAATTTCATCGGAATTCCGCCAGGTTTTATGAAATACTAAAAAAAAAAGCATTCCAACACTGCCTTCAGGAGCCAATATCCGCAACATCCCAACCGAAGCCAACAGTCACGTTCTCGTGATTTGCGTGCCCGCTTTCGCTTGCCGGTAATTGCTTTCGAATCCTTTACTCCTTCATTTTGCTCCTCTCGCTGCCAATTTCACACCGGGTCGGGTCGAAACTGACTCCACGAATCCTCTATCTTTGGGCATGCTTTTGCTTTTGCACACCGACGAAAGGAAGGCAAATCGATCGCTGGCGGAAAAATTCCACCTTGCTCACGCCTCTTGGATCCTTTCCGCATCGAAGCTTACGGACGGACCCCCAGAAAGGCACACGGCCTATCGGTTTTCTTGTGAATTGATGGAAATTTTATGGTAATCAGGGTTGGGCATTTAATCAAACGATGACATTACATACTTTCACACTTTGGCGGCGGTGGCCGCCGATAATGGCGAGAGCGGTTTGCGCTGCGACAGGACCAAATCAAGCTGCTAGGGGCTCGGCATTCGATAGGAGAATGTAGGAAAGTTGCCGCCGAAAGTGGAACCAGAAGAGAATGCTGCAGCAGTCTCGAATATATTTGTGTGAGAACCGAGGCAAAAATAATAAATTGCCAATAGGGGGTAGAGACAGAATTCTGAAAATCTGAAAATGAATATAAGGTAAATTATTTTGGTTTGTCCAGTCAAAAATATGATCATGGTTTGTCCACTATTTTTGATGCTCTAATTCAACGCACCTGTGTCAAATCAGGTTTTCGAATGTTTCTAAACATATAAATAAAAATGTCCTTCTCATGATTTACTGTAGTTTTATGATATATTTTTAGAGATTCACATGTTTTAAAAGATTATAAAATCCACCTTCAATTGGTGTCAATGCGCCCCTCATTTCAGCTATTTTTTAATCAATCACCAGATGATTATTTGGCACGTATTCAGACCTTTTCTGGATTATAACACTTACAAATATTACACAACATTTGTATCAGATTTACATAGCTAAACCATGTAATTACGCATTTAGATGAAATCAATTCTGATCATAGGTCATATGAATAAAAACAAAATTTAGCTTTACTTTACTTCAATCGAGCAGTCGAGCAGTGAGATTAAGTTTTTACTACGTTTATATTAATGACATCAAACAGGTGTTAAATGACAGTGACGTAAGCTTGTTTGCTGACGACACAGTGATATTTATTGTTGCTGAGAACTGCAAAACTTAGACGAATGGTTGAAATGGAAAAAACTTAAGTTAAACATTAGCAAAACAAAGTATATGGTAGTATCGACACGCAATCTCGACAGTGATAGTCTTAGTATAACTGTCGATGGGCAAACTGTGGAAAGAATGACATCAATCAAATATCTTGGCGTTAATCTTGACGAAACGCTGCGCTTCGACGAACATAGAAACTATACTATAAAGAAGGCAGCTCAAAAATATGGAGTGCTTTGTAGAAATAATCGATTCTTGACCTTTGAAAGTAAAATCACCATCTACAAAGCATTTATCGCTCCACATTTCGATTATTGTGCATCTGTGCTATTTCTCGCAAATAAGAGGCAAATGAAAAGAATGCAAATTGTTCAAAACTTGATATTGAGATGTGATCGACTTGCTCCACGAAGATTTATGCTTGAATGCCCACAATGGATGTCAGTGGGACAGTGTATCAAATATTGCACTCTTACGCTCATATACAGGGTTTTCCAACTTTGAATTCCGAAAGTAAATTGAAATAAAACACACATAGAATTCGAATTTCGATGAAACTTTTATTTCAAATTAAAGTTTGGTTTATGGTACATTATGTGTGAAATACAACATCATTCAAATGTCCACCTAGGGCTTCCTCGCACACCTTGATCCGGAACAGGTAATTTTCGATGACTTTTCGGCACATATGGGGCGGTATCTCGGTCATAACTTCACGAATGTTGTTTTTCAAATGTTCAAGAGTTTGCGGAGAGTTGGCATAGACACGGTCTTTCGCATAACCCCACAAAAAAAAAGTCTAGCGGGTTCAAATCGCATGATCTGGACGGCCAATTGGCATCACCAAAACGCGAAATTATGCGTCCCTCAAATTTCGTTCGCAATATGGCCATGTTCGGTCGTGTTGTGTGGCACGTGGCGCCGTCCTGCTGAAACCACATGTCATCCGTATCCATATCTTCAAGTTGTGGCAAAAAAAAAATCGGTTAACATGCGGCCATAGCGCTCACCATTCACAGTTACCGTCTCGCCGTCCTCATTTTCAAAGAAATACGGCCCGATGACTCCACCAGACAATAATGCGCACCAAACAGTGACTTTTGGCGGATGCAATGGCCTCTCAACAATCACGTGTGGATTTTCTGAGCCCCATATACGGAAATTTTGGGTGTTCACATAGCCACCGAGCTTGAAATGTGCCTCATCGCTGAAGAAAATTTGATGCGAAAATTCAGCATTTTGCTGCTGTTGTTCGTTCACCCAATTGACGTATGCCCGACGCATTCCATGGTCACCACGCTCTAATTTTTGTACCAGTTGGACTTTATATGGATGTAGGTGCAAGTCCATATGCAAAATTCGCCACAATGATGTGTTTGACAAGCCCAATTGCTGAGCACGCCGTGGAATCGAAACATTCGGGTCATCCTCCACACTGGCAGCAACAGCAGCAATATTTTCGGCCGAACGCACATTACGATGATGCACAGGTTTCACAATATCCGCTACGGATCCGGTTTGTTCGAATTTACGCACTACATTAGAGCGATTGTGTGCTCTGTAGGCCATCCATGACGACCAAAATCCGTCCGTAATGCTCGAAAAACATTTGCCGGTTTTTCGTCATTTTTATAGTATAATTTAACAAAATTAACACGTTGTGCGATGCTAAAACGATCCATATTGTAAAATGACAAATATTCAACTAACGATATGACGCTTTGGTTGACAGCTATGTCAAACGGTTGTCAGCGCAGGGCTGTATACTTTCGGAAGCCCGAAATGGAAAACCCTGTATAAGATGATTAGCGGTATGACACCGAACTATTTACAAAACACGATAACGTATGGAAGAGATATGCACCGATATAACACAAGACAAGCAAGTGACCTCAGAACCATGAAATTTCGAATATCATGTACCCAAAACTCACTTTTTTATAAAGGTATCGCCTGTATAACACATTACCAAATGAAGCAAAGACAGCAACAAGCCTTCGAATATTTTCACCCTGCATATGATTATTGTTAGTATGTAAGATGACGAAGTTTTAACGGATATTTGTATTTTCTTATCTTTAGACTATAATGATAATGGTTATTTTTTACCTTTACCTGTAGACATCAACGTAAACAATACTTGTGAAATCTCAATAGCTTGAGCCCGCGCGCGTTAGCAAACATAAACAACTTGAGATAGAACATATGCAAAAAAAATAATTTTTTTTTCAATAAATGTATTCAAATGGGTTTAATGTGGAAACCTGAGGAAAGCTAGGGATAGCTCAATCGGAATACTTGTAAGTTCATCTTCTCAACAGATAATTATATCAACACTTTTCTGTGTTGTGGCAGATCTCATTGCAGATTCAGGTTGACACGTTTATACCCCAGGTTTAATGTAGGGCCTGAAGTATCGGCTGGAATTAGGCTTAGGTTTGCTCAGCAGTCTGGTCTGGAAAACGATTAACAGACCGTTGTCGGGCGTGCAGTGAAGCGGGAGTTCCTTTGTAAATTCAAGGCTAATGCTGACATTGGTATTGGGTTCAATTCCTGATCGGTCAAGGATTTTTTCGGGCTGGAAATTTTCTTGACATGCCTTGGGATATGTAAAGTAATGGGCCTGAAGTATCGGCTAGAATTAGGCTTGGGTTTGCTCAGCTACTAGAACTCGGAAACGATTGCAATTGCAGGCCGTGGCCGGGGATCTGATAAAGCGGGATTTCCCTTGTGAATTTATGGCTAATACTGACATATGCATTGGGTTCAATTCCCGATCGGTCTAGGGTCTTCCCGGGTTGGGAATTCTCTCGACATGCCATGGAATGAATACTTTAGATGAAGGCTTGAATTGTTCTTTCGATTAGTAATCTATGTCTGCGCGATAACCAGCCCGTTTTCTTTTCAATTTAATGTGCTCACTGGTTAGTATGATGTAATAAAGAAAAACAGTAACTCAATTATTTTCAATAAGATAACTCGCCCTGCTCAAACCTTTGTAGGGGAATTAGGTGGGACCATCATCATTTTAATGAATAAAATTAACAACTAAGTATTTACTTTTCGAAAATGGATGTTTAGCTGATTTCGTATGAATAAAACAGCATTTATCAAGTATATACTTCGTTATTATCAAGTGTGCTCATGAGCATACTCTGGATCTGAAAACACATTCATTCGTTTGGATGTTATATCCGATTTATGTTTAATGCTGCTATCTTGCGCTTAAAGTTAAAAACGTTAACAATCGGCATTGATGGCATTGAGCTTCGTTTACTAGTTTAGGGAAGCGTCAAAAAATTGATTAATTTTCAGACGGAATGAACACGTTTTTAAATTTAAATTATGAATGAAAAATAACCTTTCCATACCAAATTAGCATTCTGTTTAAATGAAGAACACTTTTTTATAGGCGGTGAAAAAAATGTTGTACGAAAATTGTTTTTGAAGACGACTTTATATTATAATAAAAAGTTTCAGTAACAATGTTGGAAATTTATAGACAAAGGGTTAAATAAAAATCTGAAATAAGTGTTTTAAGTAATTAAATAACATGTGGAGGCGATCTGGCGTACTGGTAACATCCATGCCTCTCACGATAAAGTTCAATTCTCACTCCCGACATTCTTCCAAAAATGGAAGTAAAAGTGACGAACCAGCCAAATGAGTTGAAAGTCACTATAATACAGATAAAAAAAAAAAAAAAATTAAATAACATGATGTAAAAATTTTCATTCAAATTTTAACTTTTGAAAACTGGCTTCGTGTCTTCTAATCTGATTAGGTATTACACTAACGAGATTGGGACCCAAACTATGGTCCCTAATTGGAAGTCGCCACCAGACGTCGACACTATTCCTTTGTCATCGCGAATATTCACTTTGTCCAAAAAAAAACGTTCTAAAACCAAACCTAAACAATCAGTTGACAGATGTTTGACAAAGTAAAAAATATGTTCGAATTCGAACATGCGTTAAATGAAATAAGTAAAGTAAACTTTTATTCATACGGATTCAAGTAAATACTAGGAAATTTTACTTTACTTGGAAACGGGCAGAATAAGTAAATACTTTTTTTTATTCATACGACCTCATGTCCGATTCACTAATGTTGTTTTGTCCACATGATTTCTATGGCAACCGCTTGGCGCGCTGCAGTTTGTTTATGGTGTCCTTCACGCATAGCAGAAATAAAATTTCTCTGTGATGAGTGTGTTGAGGTAGACACTTTTAAAATGCTCAAGAAAAGGCAGTATTCTAGAGAAAGCCTAAATTATAAATGGATCAATATGATTTCAGTAAACTCAAGAAATGAGAAATGCAACATCTTCTTGAAAATAATTTTTTTTTCATTCAAAAATAGTGATTTCTAAAACCGGACAAATCATGATCATTCTATGGACAAACCATGATCATAATTTCTCTTTGAGGAAAATTGGTAAAAACCATTAAAAAATTGAATAATTTCAACGCCTTATGGTAGTATTAGCAACTAGAGACATGGGGCTTTTCAACAAACCCAACCTCGTATTGATTACATGTGATTTTCATGAAGAAAAATCGATTTGCATTTGCTAGTTGCCTGAAAACACCCTAAATTGGACAAACCAAGACCATTCACCCTAATATAGAAATGGAGAAGGGGTGGTGAAATAACTTTCGCTAATCCTCTCTGGTTGAGAACACAGTTTTCCAGGTAACAAATCCGATTGACACACGAAAGATTGAGCAGAAGCAAACATATGTGCCTACGAAAAACCTCGAGAGGAAATACCCAAGGCTCTGAAGAGCCATTATCAAAATAGAAGTGCCTTTCATTCCTCAATTTAATGCCATCAGCATGTCACACACTTCAGTTTTCGTATGCATTCTTCCGTACTGATCTACTCTGGTGGTGGTGCAATAGGTACACATGTATGTGAAGCAGAAAATGTACTCTTCCCCCGAAAAACGGGAGCCCCGTTCGAAAGCAGAAGATACCATTTTATGGAACGATTAAAATATGCATTATTCATTCCATGACCTATTTATTACCGACATTCCTTGCTCGGGGATCTCTCGTTTGCATTCACCTAGCCATAATGTCTCCTGTCGTTTATTTACTCACAGCCACATATGTACGAAAAACCGGAGCGGAGCGCACCACGACACCATGTCCCGATCGCATTCCACGCACTCATCGTTCCAAGGATTGCATCGTCCTTTGCGCCAAGAGGAGCCGGTGGAAGTAGTGGCTTTGGCACACCACCCAGTGTAAAAATGAACTTCTCTTCCGGAATTTCCCCGTCGTAAATAACACATATTACAGCATCGCTCAGTGCATTCTCGGCAGCGAGGACACACAGCACCGGGAATGGGGTATGCAAAAAAGACCGCGCGCCGATATTTACTGCTACTCCGGCGACGTCGTGGTCCTCGTCCTCGCCGTCGTACGCACTTCACGCCGGTAAATGGCAATTTTTTCGCTGAGTGTTCCTCCTCAAATGCTGTTCAATTTTGCTTCCGCGGCACAGAGGTTAATGGGAGTTCTCCCGAAAGGAGGAAAACTTGATTTAATGACTGGCTCTTTGGACGGAGGGTTTGTTTACGGATCACTTCTGGGGCTGGTGGACCAGTTCAGAGGGTCTGTGTTAGGCATTTGAGGTCACGAAGAGTGCATCGAATCAATTTGTCCGTTGTGTCGTTCGATTGAATTGCATTTGCTGGCGAATCAAACGAGAGAATGGGTAGATGTCCGGACAATCCAAGCCGGAGTAGCATAGAGAGTGCATCCACCAGCGTATTGTTAGCTCACAATAAGCATCATTAATGTTCGGCTGCTTCCTTCGAGTGGCGTTAATTTATGCCGTCGTTCCAACGTTACGCTCGATTTTACCATTTACATACTGCAGTCCATACTGAAATCAGGCAGACGGTCTGATTTAAGAGTGGAGCATTCTAAAGGCAGGCAGAGAATGTAGAGCGCATGACCTTTTTTCTGGCCTCGATTAACCCGATTGATCTTTTTTTTTTATTTTTTACCTTCAAAACGGAACCTTCAATGTAGAATTGCACAAAGATTTGTAATATCATCTTGCCGGAGTACAAATTACTGTTTTGTAGTGTTGAATAACTCAAGTTTTTTTCGCCGGCAAGAGTATTTTAATACCATAACTTATTATTTTTTATCCTATTTGTTTATTTATTTAGGCTCATTAGCATTTTAGCTGTAACAGTGCCATGCACATGTCGTGTACATGTTACATGGTTTCATTGATTCTATAAATTGCACATTGCACAGTAGTAGCCATTTAGGCGTAAGAGTATTTTTTCGGTTCTTTCACTGTTCAGCAAACCGGACAGCGGAGACAGCTGATATTGATCATTGTTGTGTTATTAATAACACATCAGCCCGATGTTTCTTGCAGAGCAGAGCAGTTGTATGGATGAATCGATCTTCATTCGACCGTGGATCGATTTCCATCGCTGATGATTGTTGCGTGGACGTAGTTGTTCAATAACAACACAAAGATGGTCAATTGAGGGCCCTGAGTTTGAACTTACGATCGATCGCTTGGTAAGCGAATGCGTAACCAATGTGGCTACGAAGACTCCCTATAACTTATTATCATAATGATCATACATTATGTGTTACAGCCTGTGTGTCCCTAAGCATCCGTGGGATAATCGGAGACCCAGAGTGTCGATTTTTGACCAAATTGTTGTTGCAGATGACAGTAGATCTAGACCAGTGGTGGCCAGGTATAGGGATAGTGCGGGCCGAATGAAAACTTTCATCATAACCGCGGGCAGCAATAATTTTGTTCTCACTACTTTTCATAATGTTATGGAAACTATACGAATGCTAATGGTACTTTCACATAGTTACATAGCCGGCAGCTCATTCTTTCAAACATTCTAACAAATAATTTTGGATCCTAACCCATCCAGCACAGGATGTGTCAAGAAATTCGTCCTTTTTTGACGCATGTTCCAACTAATGTTTTCGTTTCAGATTGTAGCTTCATAACAGCAACAGCTTCATTACGAATCAAACATATTGTTTTCTTATTTGAGGGGCTCAGAATGAAAGGGGTGCAAGCGACTTAATCGATTTCTTTTCATCACCTTTTTATTAGTTCTAGATCAACATGTCAAAAGGGTCAATCTTCTTTGATCGATTCACTTCACCGTCTTTCTCTTTCGATAACCACGGCCTTTCAGACAGATTTTGCTCCAGTTTTGCCATGTAGTTTGACAAACGAGGTCCCCTTTCACACTCCTTGTCGTCGAACACATCAGGAAATCCTGTTACTGCTGAGTTATTAATAAAAGAGAATCTTGATCTAGAGTTAATAACTCAACTGCAAAAACGTTCCAATTTGAGTTTGCTATAGAATCCGATAGATGAGGCTCTGACCTATCTTCCGCATTGTCAAATACAGCTGGGAATGTGTTTGCAGCTAAGTTATGACCAAAAGAGAGAGTCGATTAAGAGAAATCGATAATGTCACTCACACCCCTTTTATTTTAAGCCCCTCATTTTTCATCGAATGAATTCTCTCTCGAACATTCTCTCTCTTATATAATCACGTTTACGTACATTTCGCTCTCTCTCATAAGACACTTGAAAGCGTTTCCAGGCCTAACTTTTCAATAGGACCTATCTGTTTTGATCGATTCTCTCTACTGGCTTTCTCTTTCGATTACAACGGCCTTGCAGACAGATTTTGCGTTTGATTAACGATGTTCCCCTCTACACTCCTAGTCATCGAACAGGCCAGGAAACGTTTTTACCGCTGAGTTATTAACTGTAGAGAATGTCGATGAAGAGAATCGATCAAAACAGATAGTTTCTATTGAAAAGTTAAACGTGAAATCATCGGTAGAGAACAACCAAATACCTTTTTACCGCTAGAGAGAAGCATTTTCAGTACGAGACTTTTTGTAAAATTGCATGTATAATCAGCATTACGCTTACATTACGAAAATCTGATCTGTACAAAATGTGAACTGTTGATGGAAAAACATTGCCATCGGCTTAATTTTTGAAAAAATGCAATTTTATTTAAGCTGTGCCAACGCCAGTTTTAGGGGGTCTTCGTAGCCACTTGGTTACGCGTTCGCTTAACAAGCGATCGATCGTGAGTTCAAACTCAGGGCCCTCAATTGACCATCTTTGTGTTGTTATAGAATAACTACGTCCACGCAACCATCATCGGCGATGGAAATCGATCCACGGTCGAAATGAGATCGATTCATCCATACAACTGCTCTGCTCTGCAAGACACATCGGGCTGCTGTTCTATAAATAACTCAACAATGATCAATATCAACTGTCTCCGCTGTCCGGTCTGCTGAACAATGGATGAACAGAAAGAATACCCTTACGCCTAAATAGCTACTACTGTGTAATTTACAATTTATAGAAACATAAACATATGCACATGTACACGATTAAAATCTGGCTCTGTTACAGCTAAAATGCTAATAAGCCTAATAAATAAATAAATAAATGAGATAAAAAAAACGCCAGTTTGTTGTGGAAACATCAAATTTAAATCGCTGTTTCCACAACCGATCGGCGATACAGTTTACGCGAGGATATTTTGAGTTTTTTTTTACAAAATGCATCCGATGGAGCATTTAGAAGAGTGCAGCTGTTCACCAAATCCGACATTTACTCTTCCATCAACACTCAGCTTCAATTTATCCGAGATTGAGCAGGCGAGAAAAGTAAACATCATCGAGAAGCTTTGCCCCTTGATGCCTGAAGAAAAAAGACACTACATATTAGGGAATCCTTGTAATCAACAATTTAATTATTGAGTTTGAACTATTTAGTTCTAATCTTAGAACAGCAATACACTTCAATATAGGATAAATTTCTCGTTTAAGATGAGTTTGATATTTTGAATTTAAAGTACATGATTTTATGAGCTTCTTAGTACATGATTTGTAGTTCTAAAACAAAATTGCTATTAAAAAAGCAACATTGCATGGGGATGGACTGTTTTTGATTAACATATTTATCATGACGAGTTTTTCGGAAAGGGTTTTTTTTTACAAGAAAGTAAGCGTGTGACTTTTATTATGCTAAACGTTCTTTACGGAAGATGTTGTTATGTGAAATTTGCTGCCCCTGCTCGTTCATTCTACGCTATCAGAACAAATCAAAAAATCACATCGCATCACAATCAAATTACGTCACAGCATAGGGGAAATGGCGCTTGCGCCACATCACAATGGAAATGACGTTTTCATGCTTTTACGGGGTCATTTTTCAAATTTCTGTAATAATTTACAGTTGTTTGGAAGGATTTGGTATTCTTTATCGATCTATAACAAAAAACGTAAAATGTCAATTTTAGCGCTTGCGTCACTTTGCGAGATTACGGCAGGACAGTCCTCGGTTCAGCTCCGCCTTCTTCACGATAGCTCTGTCAATTCGGCCAGTTGTCTTTGAAGGACGCCCCGATCGCTTAGATAGAACCACGATTTTTATACATCTGTGCAATCCTAGCGACCGTATCCCTGTGAAGTAGGACAATATCGGCACTATTACGGTAGCTTTTGCCAGTTTTGTGATGTTCCATAATCGAATTTCGGATGCTGATCGAAATTTATGCTTTTTTGGACATTTTGCAACAAACATCTTCCAGTTTTGAGTACGAAACTGAAATTTTTAGCACGAAAACTTCAAGAGCACTAAATCACAGCTAGACAACAAAACCAGTTCGTTTTTCATGCTATAAAGGTTTGATGCAATAAATGAATATCCTTCTATTTAATTATGTTCAAGATTTGAAGGTCGAAAAAAGATCTATTGATCTATTGGTCGAAAAAAGATCTAAGGCCCAAAACTTTTAGGCCGGTATAGTAAACAATAGTTTCCTGTGCGATGGAAAACATCAAAATTCATCCAGGATCAGCTCGCTTTCCCTGCTAATTTCGCCGTGCAAAAAACGAACCAAACAAAGATGCAGAAAAAAAAGTCAAACAATCGATATTCGCTCCAATCTGGGGTTTTCTCGCGCCTCTGATGTTTTTTTTTTCGTTCTTCTTTTCTTCCTTTCTGTTCACCTGTGAAATTCATGGCCTTCTCCCGATTGATGTTGTCGTTGTTGTTATTGTTTGGTTCCAAGCGACACGAGCATCGGTACACTCCCAGCCTACTTCGGCCCTATGCGTGCACCTAAGGGTAGGCAATGGCATTGGTCGTTCTCGTTCAACGTCAGAGCAAAATATACATTACACGCGACACCCCCCTCCCTGAAGAGGCGGGCGGAAGGAGGGGAAATTTTTCGGATGGCGACAGGAGCTGAGTTGTGGTTATTTTTACCAATGGTTGCTGTGGTCAGTTAGCGGTAAGGTAAGGTTAGGGATAGAAGATTTCCCCTCGTTCCCCGTGAGTGTGGGGTAGGTGGAATAGTTTATTTATATACATATAGGAGTATACCATCACGAAACGGTCGAAGGAAGGAGGAAGCAATCTGAAATATGTTTTGGTTTTTTCATGGAGAATGTTTTCGATGTACTTTTATGGGCAGGAAATCAGTGCTAATAATCTCGAGGGAAAACATGGTTCTGGATGTCGTTCATATTTTTTTTATTTTGGTGATTATTGGTGCTTTCGTTGATGACAGGGTTAATGTATCCATCGGTGGGCGCTATGGCCGAAAATGGTGCACTCACTCAATACTAGACTGGGAACCGATGGTGATCAATCACCGGTTTATCATTACCAGTAATGTAGTATTAAGCTGTTTCGTGTCCCTCTTCTAAGCGATAATTTTGCTAACAAACATTTTTTTTCTCCTTCTTCCAGGTAAGACACGTGACAACCTTGGAAGATGAAACATGAGTAAGTTGCTAAGTTGAAAACAATTCCAATTGTTGATGGAATGTAGTCTCTTCCATCAAAACGTGAGCATTAAAATGACAGCACAACGTTTGACGCGCGCGCCTCCGCAAACATTCAGAGCACGACACATTTCAACCGAATGTACATACAGCCAGGAGTACTGTTGTCACCAGCAATTGTCAAAAGATTATCACCCGTTTTCCGTACGCTATGGGACACGTGCAAGAGTAGCAAATCAACTTTTGTCCTGCAGCCTGGAGAATCATATCATTCCAACACGACTGACGATAGATGTTCCAAACTCCAAGTCCGGAGTTTGTGAAATTGCAAGGTGATCCCAACTGAAATTTGACAGTTCCGGAGGAATAAATTTACCTCCTCTTCACCTTCATCCTTCAGCGAGGTGCATTTACACAGACAGCACTTCCGGTAATGAGATGGAAAGGCACCACACCCTTATTAACATGTTTCACCCGGTCAATTAAGATCACTGCAAGGAACAAAATGAAAAGGGACACTAAATTCGTGGTCGCTGCAAATTGTCATGATCGCAATGTTGTTGGGGAAACATTTTTTAACGCCCTTAATAAGCGGTTGTCATTATCACTTGTTATGAGTTGGATACAACGTATGTTTGTTTGTACGTGATATTCATTGTTTTCCTTTGAATCGCGAAGTTAGAAGAGTTGAGGCGGTTTGCGTTTACTGGTATTACTAAATTGTCATTATTTTGCTGCCGAATGTGCAATTCAATGTGTATTGACCTACTAATACTACTTTACTAGACAACCAACTATTGTGTATTGTGTAATAATGTCTAGTGTGTCAAACTACATTTGATTGCTACACATACAAAATGATAACGGGCCAGGCGAACCAACCAGAAGAGAAGAGTTTTAGTGATCTTTTGACTTTGCACTGTTCGATACAATTACTCGATTATAAACGCATATATTCGATTATTTGAATCAATCTAATTACCATTAAATTATTTGAATTAATCTTGCGAGGAGCAGACAACAGTCCATCAGCTGGTATCCCACACAACCAGAGATGTCAACCTTCCTGATTTTGTCAGGATTTCCCAGACTTTTTAGCATGCTCCCTGGTATCCCGGCAAACGTTATTCTGCCATAAACATTATTTCTAGTGAATATGTTGATTGTAAAATAAAAAATAACTAATGTATTGTAAGTGTGTTTAAATGTTTTAAAGATCTACACATAATTGACGAATTTACGCAAAGCTGAATCAGCTCATGCGGCATCTACATTAGAGTTCAGAACTACAAAAGTGAGGGTGTTTGTTTATTTTACGCACTGAAAAGTAAGATTCGGTGGTGATTATTCATTTTATGTCAATTTAGATTCATTTCAGCCATTGAATGTCGTCAGTATATGGTAAGAAAGTTGGAGTTTTGTATATTTACGATGGTTTCAACACGCGATTTGACCCAAGTCATAGATTTTTTTTTCCAATTCGTTTATTTGTAAGGCTCAATCGCATAAGCTTTGCGGAGCCGCTAACTCAAGTTTTGTTTATACAAAAATTTCATCTTAAATCTATGTTTACTCGAGGTTAGAGGGGCAACAATTTTTGTGGGACGGGTCAGGTTAGGGATATGGATATGAGGTATCATTGTCTCAACCGAGGGTTGCCGCACGCACTGTAGCATTGTGCATAATGACCAGGGATAGCATCTGGTGTTCGACTAGCTGTCGAGGGTGGGCGACGGTGAGATGAGGGGACAAGACAAACAAACTAATAACGAAAAAGAAAAAAAAACACAAAAGCATTAAATTCTTATACTAGACCGTTTCACAAACATATAGATCAACTGCATATAGCAGATGTCGCGAGTTCCCAACACGTCTCTAACAGGAACATAGGGTTGTCTTCCTTGGACCTCAAGGGCATTCAAAAGGTACTCTCTGGCTGCGTAATTATCCGTACATTGCCAAACTGCGTGATCGATGTCATCGTAACCGTTTCCACACCGACAGACATTGTTTTGAACAAGATTTATTCTGTGGAGGTGCACATCTAGCGAGGAGTGGTTGGACATAAGTCTACTCATTACACGAATGAAGTCACGACTTACGTCCAAACCTTTGAACCACGCTCTCGAAGAAACATTTGGAATAATTGAATATAACCACCGCCCAAGACTTCCAGTGTCCCAATCGGTTTGCCAACTCAAGAGGGAACTCTGACGCAGTAATTGGAAAAATTCATCGTATGAAATCTGTCTATCAAACAATTCGCCTTCCTGGGCACCCACCTTTGCTAGAGTGTCCGCCTTCTCATTGCCAGGAATTGAGCAATGAGAGGGGACCCATTAAAAGGTTATCTTATAAGATCTTTCGATCAGTGCACTCATCTGCAGCCTCACTTTTGTGAGGAAATAAGATGGGTGCCTACTAGTTCTCATCGACTGGAGAGCCTCAAGCGAACTGAGACTATCCGAGAAAATGAAGTAATGGTCTGCTGGCTTGTTGGAGATCATCCCCAATGCGAAGTCGATTGCTGCCAGCTCAGCAACATAAACGGAACAAGGTTCCTGCAGTTTACGGAAGGCGTAAAGTCATAGATAATCTTCGAAAATTTTAAGTTTGATAATGCATACCGGTTATTGATATTATGGATAATTGCGATGAAATCGATATCATATCAAATTGGCTGATATCATTGATTATGTAGGGGCCGATACGAGAAGGATTTGCAGTATTTTTCGCGCAAAACACCCTATTCATCGTTTACTTAGTTGAAAAAAATTAAAGTTACAATACTTATAACAAGCTATTTCTCATAATGTACATAGCAAATTGTAAAATGATGATTTTCTAACCTTTTCAGCGTGGAAAGAATACATGAAACCGGGAAATTTGAAGATAAATTCAGATTTTTCTAGAAAATTTGAACGAATTTCATACCAAAAACATCCTCATTTTACTCGCTGCGCCATCTGGTTGTAAATCCAACGTAAATTCGTCAATTGAAACGTTCGTTACTCTTTCTTTCATACTTGTGTTTGACATACCGAGGTATAGAGTGCCAAGTCGATGACAAAAATTAAAAAAAAAAACACAAAACATTCCTTGTATTCCATTCCCGATGTATTTCATTCACGAATCTGACATGTTTGTTCTCTTGAACGTTAAATGTAAATTGAAAAAAGGAATAAATTTCGTTGTTGCAAATTTGTTGCTCTTCATCGAATGTTTTGCTCAGCTGAGGCGAATATGGCACTACTGAACGGTTTTCCATGTCAATGACTGCGTTGTTAATTTTTATGAAATATTGTCCGTCATTATCAGTTTTTATTCGTTGCTATATTGGACATCCACCTAGGCTTGCGGTCGTGTCGTTGGTGAAATCTTTAAGAAAATGCATTGTACAGCGTCCATCTGCCATACAAGGCTATAAAAAAAGGCTATGTTTATGGTAACAATATCAAACAATCACCCATATTTCGTCATTAGCAGACCCGAAAGCAATTTGAATTGTTGAAATTTGAATGGAAATGTTTATTCGATGTTGTTTGAATACTTAGTAGACATAGTCTTGACCCTAACTCAACTATTTTTCTATAAATCTCCTTGCATTTCAGCCAAAATATTATCCAGAATATAAAATAATTATCAGAGGCTATTTTCGTCCGATACTTTGCCTACCTGTAAAGAATGTGTTATTATGTTACACAGAACACACAATAGAGCCATAGTTCATTTAAAAATTTTGTTCACAGAAATGGAACACGAAACTCAATGACGTCTATACGCATTGCGTTTCAAGGTCGGATGACATTCGTTCTCTTTGAAAAACAATCTACGGGTCGATTATTTGGATATTATTTATACCAAAATACTAAAATCGCGATTAAAAATGGAGGTAAACCTTTGAGGTTATATGTACATTTATGCCAAATTTATAAAAAAAAGAAATAAAAATTATTTAGATTTTTTTTTGCATAGGACCACCCTAATCGGTATAAAACATATGGTAATCGGTACCCTAGCGGTATCATATATAGTTTACGTCCTATTCTCAGGCCTACCAAGTTTTCAGTGCATAACTTTATGAAAATCGGTCGAGCCGTTTCGGAGGAGTTCGACCACGAACATCGTGACACGAGAATTTTATATATATAGATTTGTTCGTCTGATTCAAAGTGGTAAATAGATTTATAACCGTACTACATATCATAAAAATTAGGAAAAATTCAACAAGTCTTCCACTGCTGATATGCTTTCCTCATTTGTTGAGTAAAGATTCATTCCAAAGCATGGATGATGAACTCTGTGAAAATTTGAAAATTGATTTCTCTGCAATTGGCTGTAGTGATGCTGTAGAATTTTCGGAAAAAATATAAACGATCAAAAAGTCAGGCGAACCACTAGCATTCCCGCTTATGCGAGGATTTATACCATGCTTATTAATTCTTTTACATATTCGGTCTTCGCCCGGAGGAGGATATACTCTGTTTCTGGTAGGATTTGGAATGGATTCTGTATTATGAGCTACTACCAAGCAACCTGTTTCTTACATGTATGGCTTGCAGCAGTTTTCGACGAGGAAGCAAACATGTTCTGGGAGGATAGAATATTCCAGCTGTGTGAAAGATGGCGAAAGATTGTGGAACAAAACTATGCATATAAAATTAAATTATAATGCTTTGATTGAAAATGATGTCTTTGTTTTCCCAAAAATCGACATCAAATTTTCGGACAACCCAATGTGTTATCCTGATTTTTATTTTCATTCTTCCTGATTTTTTTTAAATTATAGTTGGCAACCCTGCACACAACGGTTTCTCTTGACACAAGAATCGTTCTAGTGGTGTCGATCCAGGATTCACGAGATCTTCCACTTCTGGATTTTCGCTTCACTGTTCCTAGTGTTTGTGTAATTAATTCCTCATTATTTTCGAAATCGCTTCAATCGAAATATTTTATACTTCTGCTATTGAGTAATTCCACGCCTAATCAGCCGAAAACAGCAAATTTTGATTTTACCTGGTACTTGTGCTGGAAGCTACTTAAAATCACAATTTTCAATATCATATGACCAATTTGAATTTACGACTGATTTGAAAAGAGCATATTCAAAATCAGTTTTATGAGATATAATAGTTTTCAATATTAAATTCAGTTTTTGGGTAAGTTAAACGTTAATTCTTCTAAATAGTTTTCCAACAACTTTGTCAAACATCATATTTCAATCAGACATCTAGATAGTAACTATTTTTTGAAAGAAAAGTTCAATGATTTTGAATTACAAGTTTTGTCGAATCTCCTGTTGATAAATGAGATTAAATGAAAACAACATGAAAGAGCAACAAAAATACGAGGTAAAAAGAGAAATTGTAATGAGGAAATTCGCAAATGTTATTGAAGACTTCTCGCTAATGCTCGGTCGAACCTAACTAAAGGATCGTCTTCTATGTTTCAAACTAACCGGGCAGTCGGTAGAATATACAAGTTTGCTTGCAA
The DNA here is from genome assembly GCF_029784135.1 of Toxorhynchites rutilus septentrionalis. NCBI lineage: Eukaryota > Metazoa > Arthropoda > Insecta > Diptera > Culicidae > Toxorhynchites > Toxorhynchites rutilus. The sequence continues at coordinate 16,867,296 of NC_073744.1, read as the reverse complement.
GAGGCCGTCGCTTTCGACGGCGAGTCGGCAGCCGACTCGGATTGCGTCACTTCGGCGGTTGGGGCCACCTCGCTTCCTTATCCACGCTAGATGGGAACATCATCCCAATTACATTCTACCAGAATAAATTTCATTACGAAATAAAGAGCTTACAATAAAAATTACGCTGCGGTGGCGTTATTACGTAAGTACCGAAAAAATTAATATGTTGTCCAAATTTTTTATCTTAATTCTGAACGTGTGTTTCCCTGTTTGAATTGGAATTAACAAACGTAAATATAGTATGCCCTCAACGCATACCATGAGTCTCGAGGTTTTGGCAGGCCTACTCCCACTAAAAGATCGCTTCAATTTATTATCTCTTCGGTTCTTCATCCGGTGTAAGGTTATGAACCCATTGGTGATCGGAAATTTTGAGCAGCTGATCGAGCTAAATTTTCACTCCGGATTCATGAGTTCATATCATGAATTTATCTCCATGCAGGTTGATCCTTCTTCGTATATTCCCAACCGTGTTTGTTTCCTTGACTACATCAATCCTCTGTGCATTTTGATCTGTCCATGAAGCAAGATATCCATGAATATTCAGATTACCAACGATCGAGGATCGCTCCAACGATCTTCGATGAAAAGTATGGGGGTATCAATTGTGATAATATGTACTTTACTGATGGGTCCACTATAAACGAGTCCACAGGATTTGGAGTGTTCAACGAATTTTTTAGCACCTCACACAGTCTTCAGAATCCTTGCCCAGTGTATATTGCTGAATTGGCAGCAATTCATTGGGCGCTGGACAGCGTCGCCTCACGACCTGTTGAACACTATTACATTGTAACGGATAGTCTTAGCTCTGTCGAAGCTATCCGTTCAGTGAGGCCGGAAAAGCACTCGCCGTACTTCCTTGAGAGAATACGAGAAATTTTGAGTGCTTTATCGAGACGCTGTTATGTCATTACCTTTATCTGGGTCCCTTCACATTGCTCCATTCCGGGTAATGAGAGGGCTGACTCATTAGCAAAGGTAGGTGCAATTGAAGGCGATATTTATCAGCGTCAAATCGCCTTCAATGAATTTTATTCTTTAGTCCGCAAAAATACCATCGCTAACTGGCAACGCAAGTGGAATGAAGATGAATTGGGCCGGTGGTTTCACTCGATTATCCCTAAGGTTAGCCTCAAACCGTGGTTCAAAAGTCTAGACTTGAGTCGAGACTTTATTCGCACCTTCTCCCGACTCATGTCCAATCACTGTTCGTTAGATGCACTACTCTTTCGTTTCAATCTTGCCAGCAGCAATCTCTGCGTTTGTGGCCAAGGTTATCACGACATCGAGCACATTGTTTGGTCGTGCGAGGTGTATCTGGTCCGAGGAAGACAGCCCAATGTGCCGGTGAGAGATGTGTTGGCTCGGTTAGACCTTGATTACATGTCCCATATATATGTTTTCCTTAAAGCTATAGATCTTCGTGTGTGATTGTCCCTACATCCTTATACCCTCCTTTCCTTCCTTTGCGGGTAATTCGTCCCCTTGCTATAAATAGTAGAATAAGCTGAAATGTAAATACACTATAGATATACGAATAGATTTAAGAAATGAGTGTTCATCAACATTGTTACAATTTCCTTATATCCCATCCTTCTCCTAAAAATATGTCACCCTCCTAAACTCGAGTACACCGCGAGTAATCGGTTTTCCACCTTACTAACCATAGATCTAAGAAAATTTTTTATATATAGTTTTAAAATTATATTTAAGAATTCGGCTCCTTTAAACTTAAGTAACTGAGCCTGTAAAAATAAACGAATTAATAAAAAAAAAAAAAAAAAAAAAACGTAAATATCTCAATTCAATAATTACGAAAATTATTAATCATTTGGCTTTGAGCTTCTCTGTCGGGGGGTGTTCAACTGATTTTAATTTGCTACCATTATTAACACAATTTTATTTTCTTTGAATATTTCTTTCTTTCTCATTAGAGATTATTTACCATTCGGGTAAACGTTCTATCCATATAAATGGTATTCGAGTGACCTTGTTTCTAGTAAATTTCTCAGATTCGCATTGTGTTCTAACACTGTTCTCCTTCCAACGCATTGTCTGTCTTTTTTTTTTCAATATCTAATTTTATCATTTTTATGTCGACTGCTTGGAAATGACTTTTTTTTTCTATGTGTATGAGCTACGTGATCCAAATGGCTGGATAATGTTTATGATCGAATTTGGAAGTCCTACATTCATACAAAATTAAAAATTTCATTAATATAAAAGTGAAACCATATATCTTTTTCATAATTTTGAAAAATATAGTATGCAACGCCGTGTTTTTTTAGTCAATTTATAAATATTATCATTTAATAACGCTTATCAGGATCAAATATGAAAATAGCTTCTCATTAAATATAATTGTAAATATTACATTCGGTTAAATGTTACTTTCGGGTCAATATTGCATTCGGGTAATTGTCACATTCGGTTAAATGTGACACAATCGTCCTCACACCCAAACTAGCGTTGGGAGAAAACATTTCATCTCCGGCAGAAAAAAATGCTTTTTCGTGTGTTGAAGGGTGAAATGAACAACTAAAAGCACCTTTTTCAAAACCTTTAAAATGTTTGTATGTATGGGAGCAGACATTTCTTTCTTCCAGACTGAGCGTCAGCTTGGGATTGTGCCCGGAAAAAAAAGCTTAAACGATGTCAACGTGGATCAAACCAAGGCCGGCTAGAATGCAAGGCTGTTTTACATACCACGCGATCCACATGGCCACTTGTGCTGTTGCATAAGTTGGAACGTGTTTTCTAAGAGCAAAAAAAACGGGTGGGTAATGTCGTGGACATCACCGGAGAGACGTGGGACCTTCTCACTGCGTTCCTCCATTGTTCATTCGGCGGAAATACGAGGGTCGTTCAAAAAATAAGTTTCAGTGCCTCAGAAATCGCGGAGAAATAAAGTTAGGACAAAAAACAAGGTGATTTTCGTAATCTACGTTTTATTTTCTATTTTTCTACATAATCGCCGTATCTTTCGAGGCATTTTTCATAGCGTGGCATGAGTTTTTCGATTCCGAGCGCGAAGTGCGTAGCGTCCAACTTTTTGAAGTACGATGTAACTGCGTTACGAATTTTTTCAGTGTTATCGAATCGTTGACCTCCGTTGACCGCCGAACGCCGAACGATGGGAAAGAAAACGTAGATTATGAAAATTACATTGTTTTTTGTCCTAACTTTATTTTTCTGCGATTTCTGAGGCACTGAAACTTATTTTTTGAACGACCCTCGTATTCATATGCTGATGATGGACACCATCGCCGCTGATGGACACCATTGCTTAATGGCTGACTGTCGAATTATAATTGCTATTAGAAATATAAACCACAGAACACACAATGTATATATCTACTACTCTCGATGCAACTTATTCTATTTTTCCAATGCATCCTTCATTGTACAGAACGCTTTTACTGAGCGGGGCGAGCAATGGACACAACAATAACATTCCCAAATGAACTGGTCGGAGCGTGAACGAATGTTGTATCTTCCACCCTCCTCTTATATATGCATCGCGCTTCGAGTCAACGTGATTCTCTATATGGGAATGTAGTTGCTATGCTCATTTTCGCACCGCTCACAGAATCAAGTCGTATCGAAGCGCGATGCATATATGAGAGAAGGGCGGAAGATACATCGTTCAGTCACACCTCGACCAGCTTGGTGTGTTGACGTTAAGAGTTTATTTGGGAATGTTGTTCCTATGTCCATTTTCGCGCCGCGTCCCACTTCAAAAAGGACAGCATAAACGTGAATCTATATTTATTTCGGTCTGAGCCGTGTATTTGGCAAAGCATGCTCTAATGCGTGCTTATTTGCAATGTGTCTCTTGTCTCATATTGATCTTATATTGCTACTAGCTGACTCGGCAAACTTTGTCCCGCCCAAAATTTATATGTATCGGAGCCCCTCTTTAGAGAGGGGAAGGAGTGTCGAACTACCATAGAAACGTTTATCGATCCTTAAAACCTCTACATTCTTCTTCTTCTTCAATGGCACTAACGTTCCTAGAGGAACTTCGCCGTCTCAACGTAGTATTACTTGCGTCATTTTTATTAGTACTTAGTTGAGATTTCTATGCCAAATAACACGCCTTGAATGCATTCTGAGTGGCAAGCTCTAGAATACGCGTGATCACAGTGCAAGTCAGAGGAAATTTCTTTGACGAAAAATTCCCCCGACCAGAACGGGAATCGAACCCGAACACCCGGCATGTTAGTTATGACGCTAACCACTCGGCCAAGGGAGCACAAAAACCTCTACATGCTAAGTTTGGTTCCATTTGTTTGATTAGTTCTCGAGATGTTTAGCACCCTCCCCCCTCTTTAGAGAGGGGGAAGGGGTTATTATTTTACTCGCAAAGCTAACACTAACGCTTCCATCAACCACAGCATCGGTCAAACGAAGTTTTCGTAGACTTAAGGTTTATCTAAGATCAACGATGGGAGAGGAGCGACTCGGAAAGCTTATGCAAAAAAGCAAAAACCCGAACCCGAACTGTCTGTATGACTGTTGTATTGCGTTATACGTTATTATTTGACGTTAAATTCGATGAGTGCACTGTGTTTTTTTTCCATAAATATTTTATCAGTTTCAATTCATTTTCCATCCTCTCTGTATACAAAATATTTTGTTTTATATGCTTCACATGCTATGAACGTCATGTTTGGGACTAATGCTTTTTTAGGGTTGTTTAGACATTTGTACAACTTAAGGAGCGCTTGATATTCTAGTTATGGGCTATAGTTGTTCTCAGTTTTCTGAGGATATTCCTTTTATTTATTGTATTTATATTCACTTTTTCCCTATGCTTTCATCCGCAGCTGATGTCATCTAGTTGTTTATTTCTGAGTAATTAGAAAGCACTTTCTTGACCTCTCTAGTGTATTCCTACGAATCTATCGATTCGGTTATCCATCTTGGAATTGTCGGTGTCTGTTTTGCTCGGAAGAAATATATCAAAAAAGTTATGCGACCTAATCGTCAGCTTCCGTCATTTAGTACTCTCATCTCTGAATGGCCCTCAATTGACGATTATGTCCTGCTGTAGTATTTCTATAGAAAATACTGATTCTCGATATTATAAATATTATTTAAATTTAACAGAATTCAACAAAAATTCAACTAATTCAAAAAAATTGACAAATGACTGTCATCAACCATTGGACTATATTACGCCCAACTGAAATGCTTTCGAGTTATAACAGATTGGATTTGTTTCTTTTTTGCTTTCACAATGATTTCTCCGGATGTCATTCATAATTACCTTCAATTATCTCATTAATAATTTTGATTTTGCGTGCAATGCTGTACAAGTAAAAGCATTAGAAGCAGTGTCGCCATAATACTAAGAAAACGAGATTCTCATGAAGCAAGCGAAAAAAAACCTTCCTCCAGCATTTTATGCGAACGGACATAACATCTCATTATGGAACCATTATGTCTTGATGAGATTTTATTTGGCCCACGTTCTTGGCTCTGATCGAACCTACGCACACTGTAAAATGATGGGCTTTAATTCGCTGGAGTCTGTGTGTGGGATCACCCAACTGCCCAACTGCCTTATTCTGGTGACACTTCAGAGCATAGTTGGACACATAATTGGAATGTTCAGTTTCGTCTTACGTAAAGATGCCCACAGACGGCGCTTAGGATCAAACAATGAGATACATATTTTATGCATCGTTTATGTCTTCTTGTCCGGTTTTTTTTTCAGCTCCGCTCCAGCTAGCTATCGTTGAATCGTGGGATGGTCGGTTTCTCGGCTGTTACTGTTGAGGTAGCACTGTTCAAAATTTTCTATCGAAAAAAAATAACCCGCCATACCAGCCGAGGACAGATGAGGCTAGTAATCGAATTGCACAGCACTAAAGGTGCAAGTATTGGTGATAGTAGTAGTACCTGTAGTAGTGATACTAGTCGTAGTAGTAGCCCGGCAGCATAACAGGAGAGGGATTTTCATGAACGAAAGCACAACAGCGTGCGACAGAAGTGCTGACAAGATGGAGTTTGCGCGTTAGCAGCGCACCAACAAACAAACACTCGTATAATATGTGTGCGTGTGTGTGTATATGTGTGGGTTCGGGAAAATTCTCAACGTCGCCCATGTAGGGGAACCAAGGTTGGTCAGAGGGTGGTTGTACGGATAAGTACTAGAAGCTGACATTCAATACAACCCACACACACACTAACTCATTCAAACGCCTTCACAACAGTGACGTTGGGTTGCCTGGCCCGTAACTCACCCCCCAACGCACAAGAATCGGCCCAAAGAAAAAGGAGATGGAGATGAGTGGGTGCAGTACTAGAAGTTTATCGTCACTGAGTGGGAGAGATCCTTGTACAGGACAGTTTTGTGGGCTAGAATAGAACTTCTGCTCGGTGCTTTCGGACCATTTTCGGTTCGACACGGTTCGAAGAAGCGCCATTGTCCTCCCGTTTCGTCCGTTTGCGGGAGTGTGTCGAGGTCCGGAATTGTGCCAAGCCGCGGCGTTCGGTGGTCAGGATAAAAGCGAGCCTTACTTAGGATAACGTGTATCTTTTTTTCTATGAACGAGCAAAAAAAAAAGATATCTAGTGGAACCAAAAGAATTTTCAAAGTGAACGCGTTCGGAGATCATCTTCTGGTCGCAGTGCCAAACTGGTGGAAAAGTTGTGATAAGCAAGCAATGCTGGCGGAGGCATGAAAAGAAATCAATTATTTTCCCAATAAGCAAGCAAGCAAGTGGAGAAAAATCGTTCCGCAGGAGCGAGATGTGATACATATACATATAAATATATATATATATATTGGAAAGTGGCACAAACGAGGATTGGTGAAGAGAAAAATCTCCAATTTTGTGATAGCTTGAAACATATCAAATGAGCACAGTAGTTATTACCACAAATTTTGAGAAAGTTCAGCGTCAATCATTGCTCAAATGTGTGACAGCACAAATACAGGGTGCTTTTTTACCAGGAGTAGTAAGGTGAGATGTCTGCTGTTACTGTCAGAACCGTTGTCTTGTCCTGCAGCGTCCAGAAAATTTTCCACGGTCCACATTCGGTGGAGAAGAAGCAAAAAAAAAATCATTAAAAAAATGTTATTTCCCACACAAACATTCTTTGCAACTCGCATGCTCACTTACTGCCGCACGAATCATCGAAAACCAAGGGTTTCTCCAGTGAGCCATAACCGAGTTTTCCCATCCCACTCACTGATCTCGGAAGCATTTTCCGGACACTCCCCGCTTCCTCTCTTCTTATGAAGTGAACGCGCTCCATTAGCCTTCCGCTCGCAGTCACCAGCCTGCTTCTGAAGAAATACGTTCTCAGTCACCGTCACCGGATACCAGTGTTGCCTGCTTTTCTTTTTCGCCCTCCGTTAGTGGAAATGTCTTGATGGCTAATGATGTTATGCTTTGATCTTCCGTGTCATAAAACTTCTGCTTATTCGGCTAATTTCTTGTGGAATTTGGTGAAAATGTGTTCGTGGAATTTTTCTTGATAAATTTCCTTTTCATTTCATCGGTTTCTAAGGAACCGTAGGTTCTCTGAAATGTTGTACAATTTATTTTTTGAAGAGCCATATAATTGGAAGCTAAATTGAAACCCACATAAATGGTGTTAATTGCCATAAATTCGACTTTATTCGAATTCTTTGCCATTTTTATTTGATTATGATTTCCGACATATGGTTGGCTCTGCTGGATCAGAGGGAACCCAATCGGAATGTCGAATATTCGATCATTTTCTGCAGCAACGAAGGCCGCATATCTGTGGTATCCTGGCGACAGTGGCGAACAGAGAAACTTCACATGACTACACCAAAATAATCAAAGATTTTAAATTGCATGATCTCGGAGGTCAATTCAGCCGTTGTTTAGGTGTCACTATCACTCTTATACCTTTTGAAATGAAATGGAATGGTGTATCTTAGATAATCCCGTCTGTGAAGAAATTATCTTTATGAAACTCAATTATTTAATTGTTCTTTTCATTTTTGAGAGTACAAGAAAAATCAGGAACCATGTATTTATGATGAGAAATTTTGAATCATGAAATACACACGGAACACTAGCATGCAAAATAAAACGGACTGGTTTTGTTGCAGATATCAACTAATAAGTGAAAAATAATAAAAGGAAAATATAGATTATATTTTTCTTTTATAATTTTATATAAGTGATAATTATATTGAAAACATATATATTTTATATAAGTGAAAAATTTTAAAAGAAAAATATAGATATATTTTTCTTTTATAATTTTTTACTTATTAGTTGATATCTGCAACAAAAACAAGCCATGTCAAGCGAATTTTCACTCCGGGATGATTCTTGATTGATCAGAAATCGAACATGATATTTAAAAACATTCTTTAGAGCCTTATTCTGAGATCTGCTGCAGTACAAAAAAATCTGGACATAATATTCGAATCAAAACGAATAAGTATATGAACCGCTTACTGTATCTTTTACTCGATAGAACTATGGTGCACTCATATGTTTTGGTCAAACAACTACACAAGACAGATGTATCCTCCGGCATTGTACCACCTACCAAACTTTCGAACTGAGTTTGCAAAAACTTATCAAGCCCCGACGTTTTGCTTGTCGCATTGCAACAAAATTCGCAGAAAGTCCAGTTGAAGTACATTTTCCTTTTTCTCTTTCTCATTGTTATTATCATTCTCATACGTTTTTCTTTTTCCCACATTTTCTTTCCGTTTTTTACTTATTCAATTATAAACAATGTCCGCACTTGAATTCATTTGATGAGCATTGGGATTTCCTTTTTTTCTTACATTTTGAGCTCATTTTCGAAAGTTGTGCTCTAATCTTGAACATTCTTCCATAATGGCAAGGATTTTCTCTCTTCTTAACATAATGCTTTCAGAAAATCATCCCTACATCCCTACATACATACAGTTTGAAAAACATGTTTTTTTCCATATTTCATATATGAACACAACCATTCCATGCCAAACAGATACAGTGATTCTCAGATTTCCATGAAAAGTGGCAGTTTTGTTCTTTGTCGCAAACTATTAGACCCGTTTTTTTTTTTTCGTTAGGGTGACCATTTCCATGTTAGAGTGGTCGGAAGAATTATTTTTTTCCATTTGTTGCATCAAAACAGAGGAATATTTGCTAGCGTTCACAACTCGAGGGGAATCATAAAACACAAAACAAGCAGAATACCCGATCTTTGTTGTTTTGGGCACAGAAAGATTCCGAAAATTTTCCTTTTCGGTTCTTGTTTTTAAAGGGACTTTAAACCAAAGGTCATTCGTCCCTCTAGAGTTTTCCTCAGAGGAGATGCAATACTTATATGCTAGCAACAGTTTACTTACTATGCAAGGTATGCTAATCGTTAAAATCCATTCGCAGCAAAAATAGGTATTAACGTTAACTTTATTTCATAGAAACGTGACCTGTTTTCTGATTTGGCACTCTTAATGTAAGACGTAAGCCAACGTAAAAAAAAAACCATTTTTGGACTAATAAGTGACAATTATATAACTCTTTGACATTTCATCTTTCGAATGAAGTGATTATTATACCATTTCACTCTGCGGTTTGAGAAACTTTGAACTTACACCCCGGTACAGAAATGAAAGACGTAGTCCTACGTCAAAACTCTGTCTTATTCAAAGTATTTTTCATCGAACTCTGGCAGTTTGTGAATACCACGTGAAGAGAACTGTTCCTTTTTAGAAGCAAATCATTTATTAAGCCATTTTTTTCAAATTTCCGTAAGTATTGAAGCGCTGCTCAGTCGAGTCTGGTGAGTAATTCGCATTTGAAAGAACTTCACAAACCAAATGACTTCAATCGATAAAGCGTTAGAGTGTTATAATGACACAAAATCACTTTGTGTTATCTTTTTTTGGTGCTCTGGTCGTTATTCGCCCAAAGCTCAATTGAAATTGATCATTTGTTGTCGATGCCAATTAGTATTAACGGTTTCGCCAGGTTTGAGTAACTTATATTAGATCAAACCCATTTGATCCCACCAAATACATAGCATTATCTTCCGCCCATAGAGATTTGACCTTGCAATCGATGTTGATGCTTCCTCTGGACTTACCCAAGATCTTTGACACTTAGTATTTTTGAAATAAATCCACTTTCCATAACCAGCGAGGAGGAATGTTTTCCTTATGTACATGGCGAGCAGCATTTCACGTGTGGTTTTTCGGTTTTCCTACTGTTTTTCGTTAAGTTTAATTGAATTGCTCCAGAAATTTCGACCTTCTTTACGTAATACATCTCACTTGATCTTCTATTACATTTCGAAACTGGCAATTTTCTACGACGAATCCAATTTTCATTGAATTGCATTGAATGTATTACAGTTCATCGTGAAGTAAGATTTCCAAGAAACGCTCCCAAATCTTAATGTGAGTTTGAAACCGCTGCTAGCCGTTTGCGTTTCTGTGGCATCATGTGAAGCTCAAAATTGAAATTAAATAAACAATGATTTCAACAATTGCGTACTTAAATGGATTAGCTTTGCTGTCAATTGAAAGTGAATGTGCTAACTCTTTTAATTTCGATAATGTGATCAGATAATTTGCTGGTGGCTTGAATTTGCAAGAGGCTTGAAAATTTTGTGATTTCTTGTTAGCCTTATTCGATATCATAATAAAACAGTTTCTTAGTTATATAAATAGGATTTTTCTTTTAAAAACGAAGACAAAGATAACAAAGACGTTCATTGGAGGGGTGACACCCAAGACACCTGCCCCGGGTGTCACCCGGTCATACTACGCCACTGCTCCTGGAGTAATGAACACATTTTTACATAAAAAAAATGAAATATGAGCTCAAATTTTTCATATACAGTAAGTTACCTCTAATACGACACCTAGCTAATTGGACAGACCCTCAATACAAAATGAATAATTGGACATTTTTGTAAACATCGAGTTTGGGACCCAAATTGGCGTCAGCCAGATTGAAAGCCGCCATCAGACGTCTACACTGTATCAAGAATCACCAATTACATGTCACATCCATCTTTTATGTGACACGGAGGGGTGCCACGGTATGTCGAATTAGAGGTAACTTACTGTACTACGAATTCAAATAGGCAAATAACATCAATAAATTATTTTCGTTCAAGATTTAAAAACTTAGAACTACCTTCAGGAATGCTATTGTGAGAGCGGGTACACTTACTTCACCACAAATCAAATTAAACGAAGCAAAAGAGACTAAACTGAATTAAACCTTACACGCGAACCTCACGACACTTTTTGTGACAGTTTCAACGTAAATGAAAATGATAGTCAGCGTCGCGTTATTATTGACTGTTATGCGAAAACGCGTTCCTTGCGTTTAGTGGTTATTAAACTCTAAACAGTACCCCCAACTGACAAGGTTTACTAGAGGTATTATCCTTTAGCTCCTTGCAGTGATGTTTACATCGAAGCGTATTCGGTTGGTTAAATCTTCATAATAAAAGTAATAGTGTTAAAGGGGTATTCTAGTGAATTCCGGACGTTTTTTTTCGGGCTCCGTAAACATAAAACAAAGAGTATTTTACTATCTATTCTATCATTATTTGTTCGTCTATCTTTTAACAAAAAAAATCATAACTAGAATAATTACAAGCTGATGAAGTGAGAGGGTTCCAGAAAAAGTTGTGCCATGGCGTACACGATTCCAGCCGTTCTGGTTATCTGAAACAAAAAATCGAACAGATTCTGAATCAGTAAAGATGCCGCCATCGCATGAACCTCGGACAAGTCAAAAACATCTTTTTTGAAAAAATGGCGGTCGTTAGAAAACAAATGCGGTTTCAAACGTTTTTTCTTACGTTTCCCGATTTATTTTTAAAACAGTAAAATTTAAAAGATATTATTTTTTAGAGGTTCATGCGATAGAGAGATGCATACAGATTTTATCCATATAAATTCGACACAAATCGGTTCAGTAGAACATGAGATATCGTGTACGCCAGTTTGAAAAAACTTGTTTCGAGAAAAACGCGTTTGAAGTTCATTGTTATGGCCGTTAGATACCTAGATAAGCTAGATACCTCATCACTAAAATGGCTCTCGGTAAATAATGGGATTTTCGATAAGTCCTTTCTAGGGTATATTCTTGAATGCCTAATCTACAGAAATATGAAGGATTTTTTTTTTAAATTTTTTTCAAATTTCTAGACTAGAATACTGCCTTCAAGAAATAATGTTATGAGCTCATATTGATTTAGTTTTGAAAAAATTAAAAGATGTATCTTGTGTTAATGAGAAATTATTGATTTTTTCCAATATCTGGTATCCGACCGGATAATAGGTCTTTATTTGGATAGGTGGGATACCGGATAGTTCCCGGATATCTGTTTCATCTCTTATATACAGTGAAAGGAAATCGGAGATTATATATTATCGAGTACGCCCTATATTCATTTATCATGTCTTAGTAAAATTTGTGTGTTGGATGATGGAACAGTGAATATTGTGAAGTGAACAGTATAGAAATGGTAGTCAAATGCCCCTTTTCCTTACACAATTTTATCAACGTTGATGTTGATGGTTGAGTTTTCAATTCATCAGCAGAAAATATACTTTTTCATATCATAAGTATAATCGCACCGTTGGCAACGCTGTCTCTCCATCCCTCTGATTCGTTCAACGCCCTCTCTCTCTCTCTCTCTCTCTCTCTCTCTCTCTCTCTCTCAAAAACCGAAGTTTGTTCTTTTGCATTATTAATAATTCCCCTCTCCTACCACCAAACCGAAACCATCTGAACAATCGACATTGCCTGCACTAAACTGTGTCAGTGTGTGACACACGCACTACACGCTGAGATAACATGCCACAGTCTTTTGGAGGGATGTGTGTGTGAACCACTCAATTGATTTTCATTCACCCAACTTTGAGTGCGCGTAAGTGTGTGTTGGTGTGTTGCTATGTTCTTCCTTCGGAAGTGGGCGCTCGGATCCCTATGGAGACAGCCACCCCCTCTCAGGCAGTGTGCGTGAAGGCGTAGGTCCTTCTGTCCATCATAAACGAACTCCTGCAGCGAGGAGCAAGAGCAGCAAGAGTGACAGTAGGATGGCTAGCCAGAATTCAGGCAGGCAGTAGCCGAAATGAGTGTCCTATCCCTTTGCTGCCTCTCTCCCTTTTCCGCGGCGGCCAGGTCATGGTTGCTGGCGTTGGCAGGGGGTGATGGTTAAATCGATGATTTCCAGTTTGTCAGCTATTACTGCCTTCGGACATTTCATGGTCATTGGTTCGTGTGGGTTCCTTCTTAACTGTGCCGCAGCAATGGTATTCGATGTCACTTCGCGAGTTCGGAAGACGATGATGATGCACGGGTTCGAGGGGAGAAATTGGTCACTTCCGTGTCTATAAGCGTTCGGTTTGATTAACATGTAATTGACGCTGAATATACCAACAATGCACGGGAAATATTTTTAATTGGAATATTTTTTTCTATAAATAATACTGTCAAGAGCGTTGTTTTTTTTGGCTCTTTCCACTGAGACTTCAATAATGTACACAGATGTCATCGTATTGTGTGACACAAAAATAAAACTTTTCGTCTCGACCCAAACAGCTAGAAAAACGAAACATCCATACATGTAAAAGCACCAGAGATGCAATTATGTTTCTCCAACCACTCTGCGCCAGAGGCTTACTTGTTCCAGTCAATACCCTAGCAAGAAGTATTTCACCCTTATTTTCTGCTATGCTTCAGCTATATTGCATATGGCCCACAAAAACACATATTCTTTCTTCGTTTTGTCACGTGGGAAAATTACTGTCCAACATATACTCTTCCCTGCCACCATCCGTGGAGTATATGGCGTCTAGGAGATGTTAGATGTCAGTGACTGTTGGTTTTTTTATGTTGCTTACTTGTCACTGAGACGAATAATGCCACTCACCGAGTAAGCCATGTGCCAGATTGACGTGTTCAGCGATGGGACCAAATGAATTACCAGAGCGAAGTGACAGGAACTGCTCCGATAGAGACCCCGTAAAATACAGTTAACTCGGCGCAATTACATCCCATCCTTAGATATATTGTATATTCTTTTTTCAAGCAGGCGAAAGCGAAAAACCCGTTATTGGTGCGGTGACAGCGGACAAGTGATGATGCCATTTGTCACATGTGGCTGACACCTCGCCATTTCGTGGGGTTTGTCCGATCCTGAACTCCTTCCTACTGGTTAATGGAGGCTATAGTCGCGTTCCGGTGCACACATTAGATAAGCGCTTGTGCACCTAATTGCATTCCACAAATGCAAGGTGCATTTAAGGTGTCGGAGAACTCAAGGCTTGTTGTTGTTGTTGTTGCGCGGAGTCATTTAGTGGAGTGCCTCGGGCTGATGTTTATCGTGCGTTTATGAAGATTGAGCGGTTAGCTGTTCGGATCAATCAACGTCAGTTGTGCGTTCGCCATTGCTCGTGTGTGACATCGTGATCAAGTATTTGCCTCACTTGTTGATGGCTGCCTGAGATAAAAGCCTGACATTTCAATTCACGTTAATTTAGATTAGCGGTGTCATTTGGCCTGGATTCAAGCCTAATTTGGCATTCTGGTTGTTCAAAGAAATTTTCCCAAAAAAATGATGTAGATGTATTTTTTAAATTATATTAGGTATACTACATGAGCTGGAAAGTCCTTGGATTTCTAATGAAAACAATCGTGTTTTGGACAAAGCTAAATAGCTCAACACGAAACGTCTATGTCTTCGAATTATGCCTCAGTGACACTCTACAGACATCCTATTGAACTCAGGAGGGTGGTAATGAATTCACGTTCCATCCATTGTCACAAAACGCCGAAAGAAGTCCACTCGATAACGCTTCAAAAACGCCAAACCGGCTGTTGAATCGTAAACGCGCCGTTGTTTTTGGTCGACGGTCAACAAACGCGGCACCCATCGCGCGGATAGCTTTTTCATGTCCAGAATGTCGTGTAAATTATTTTTTGTTTTTTTGAAATTTGTTTTTTGTTTTTTGAAGAGCCTATGGCTTTAGCAAACTCGCGTAACTTCACTTTACGATCGTTTAGAACAAGTCGATGAACTTGTTTTACGATTTATGGATTCGTAGCCTCTTTTTGCCTTCCTGGGCGAGGGGCATCTGCGGTGCTTGTACGGCCCATTTTAAATTCACTAAACCACCGAAAAATTTTTGTTCTCGAAGGAGTAGAAGTGGAATAATATTTCGTCAACTACTGCATTGATTGTTCAGGAGTTTTTCCTAACAAAAAATCAATGTTTGATCAAAATACGATATTCCTCTTTTTCCATTTTCTATACGAATGCTCAGATAGTGACACTTAGACAACTATAGTTTGTGAACAAATAAACAAAATGTCATGAAACTTCACACATAAGCTAGTGACAGATGAACCACTCGAAATGAATCTTGTTCGTTTTTAAGTGGCGCCATTTGTTGAAAAATCCCGGGACTTTTCAGCCTATGTAGAACAAAAATGATTGCACAGATTTTTTTATGTAAAGTTAATTGTTCGAAACATAAAGCTAACTGCTACATTGTTCAAAATGTGATCCATTGGAAGTCACAATATTGGCCAATCAATATTTCACGGTATTTGCCGATTGATCGTTTCACTGAATAATTCGCTTTCTCCCAGTGGCATTCATTTGCTTTTGAACGCTACAAAACATGACACAAAAGGGAATGAGACAACTCTGCTTCGGTTCACACTTCATGATACACGAGTAAGCAAACCAAAACCGTCATGATTGGTTTCGGTGCGGAAAGTTTATATTTTTCTTTGCCGGTAACTGATTACATGTCGAACCTTTCCATGCACAATGAAGCAGCAGAATCTTACGGAATACGCAAAGCGAATGATTCATATTCAATTATAGCAACAGATCCTGACCCATAATTGTCAGAGAGTGCAAACTATGGGAATATTTAACTAGCTAGATGTTCAAGGAAGGGTAGTCAGATTATATTTTTCACTAGCTGACCCGGCAAACTTCGTCCCGATAAAAATTTGTTTTTTGTTATCAATACCTTCAAACATTCACGTTTTCTTACTATGAGCAAGTTCATGGGTCCAATCGCAAAACTGTTGATTGATCTTCTATTCGTCTCCGTTAAATTTACTTTTTACTATAAAATTCTTAGCATTTCTTACAAAACTCATCATTATAAAATCAGATTATTTTCAGACATAATTCTCGTTCAAGATCTTTCAACCACTTGTAAATGACATGTTTCTCCGTTACATGGAATAAATGTTTTATACAGAAAATATGATAGAATATAGAGTGCCCTCAATCGGACAATGCATTCCTCGAGTTCTGCTCTTATCAACACATCTGGCGATCCTTTTTTGGTATAGATAGAAGAAGATATAGGAGTGCGTTTTATCACATTAAAATTCATTTCCAGTTTGGAACAAAGATCAATTTCGCTAGCGCAAACATCAAATGGACAAACAGCACTTGTCACTATGTAATTGTAAAACATATGGGAATTTAATTTTCTGAATTTTCCCTTTTTCCTTCAGAGTTCACCGAAAATTTTCAAATGCCTCCACAACCTTCACATACCAAATTTGGTTTCGTTTTTTTGATTAATTCTCGAGTAATGCAGAAATTTGTGTTTCATTTGTATGGCAGCCCCTCCTTAGAGAGGGGGGTGGAGAGTCTAACGATCATAGAAACATTTATTGCACACTAAAACCTCCATATGCTTAATTCGGTTCCATTTGCTTGATTAGTTCCTGAGTTATGCAGAAATTTATGTTTCTTTTGTATGGCAGCCCCCCTTTAGAGAGGGGGTGGAGAGTCTAACTACCATAGAAACATTTATTGCACTCTAAAACCTCAATATGCCTAATTTGGTTTCATTTGCTTGATTAATTCCCGAGTAATGTAGTAATTTGTGTTTAATTTGTATGGCAGCACCCTGGGGTCTCAAAGTATCACGAAAACCTTCCTCGGGCCCAAAAGCCCCTACATATCAATTATCATGTTGATCGGTTCAGTAGTTTCGAGTCTATAAGAATCAGACAGACAGACAAAAATCCAACACAGCTCCAGTGAGAAACAAAAACTCTCTCGTTTTAGCTCTTCTCCCATTCATCGCTCTCCGCAAATGGTGACCGAATGATGACGTAATTTTTCATGTATCATTTATCGTTCTGCACTTGTCTGTGCAGAGGTTATTCGCTATAGCTAGAACGGGACGCTATACGCGGTTCGAATTTGTGTGCAGGCGTCATTCCTCGCTGCGTATATTCATTTGGTGCAACAAAAGTGAATACTGTCATTCGGTCAAATATTTGAATCATCCATCCATGTCAGGTTATATATTCGTGAGTGGGTAGTGGCATGACACATTGTGGCTCATTCAATATTGACAGATATCAAGCCTATTTTGGATTTCTTCATAACATCGGCACAACTCTTCAGGAAGGGCTGACGTCATGGACCGAAATAAATAGTAATCTGAGGGATCAGTGTCCAGATAATTCCTGACAGATCTTTGAACATGTGGTCCAAAACTATCCTGTCGTGACTACTCTCCCATTTCGATCGATTTTCCTGCAGAACTCTGTCCAAACGGTACAAAATTGTAATCGGTACCGTTCACCAGCGATAGTTTCAGGTAATAGGTGCTTCCAATTGTGTGCCTTGACCCCAAAATGATGAAACTTGACTCGACTTGAGGCATTGCAAAATTGAGTGTACATTTTAAATTTCTCCAAACAAACAAACTCTGTAGGTAAGATCATTGCAAATTAGCGTACATTTTTCGTCAATGTGTAATGTCAACACCCAACCTTGGGCGGTGTTGGTTTTTGTTTTTTATTGATGTTTGAAAAAGTTTTTATCAAAATGGCAAGTAAGAGGACATAATCAGATATTGTTACCAGGGCTCGACAGTCATTCGGGCGTTTAGTTTCTATCTCATTCTACGACTCGACTATCTCATTTTATTCGAAGTGACTCTCCTCAAAATGAATGCGTCTCTCTCTCTCTCTCTCATGTATCGATGTTTGAGCTCAACGTAGATTTTTTTTTGTATCGAACACGAAAATTCGAAAATTCATATAAAATATCGTGCAGTGTTGTGTTCAGAAACTCTGACAAATTTGTGAAATTGAACCCGGAGACAAAGGGAACTGAAATTTTGTTCAGAATTCCTCCCAAACTACACGCTATTCACTGATACTAACCCGAGGACCTTTGAAGCATCTGGTGACTGTCTAAGTTTGTTGGTTTGAGTTGGTTAAACAATGAAGTCGTCCATTAATGGTGTAACTACTTTTTTGCATCAGAAATCAAGTTTTCGTTTCACTTTATATGGACGTTAAAATAAGATTGTGTACGCGGGTAACAAGATTCGTGTCAGGGGGAGTAGTATTGTGGATAGAAGTCAGTGTAGTGGATTGGCCTTCGACCCAATTCGTCCCATCCTGTCTGCTGTCTATTCCTTGCGATCACTATTTTCACACACCATTTCATTCTTCCCCTACGTTCTGTCTGTTGACATCGCGAGGGATCATCCAAACCAAGATTATTGTATTGAGGTGAACACTACGGTCAGGTTGAATGAAGAGGCAGATTTGTATGCATTAGTCACGTCAATTAGAATAACCATTAGCTAGAACAGTTAATCAGTCATCTTCGCTCTGAAGGCTCGTCAATTCATTTCTAAGCAATTCAAGGCACGACGGCGAATGACGGCGAATGCCGAAGAAGTCCTAGTCGAAGCGAAGTTACTGAGAGGAGAATCGATTTTCATTTTTCACCTTGGAAGATTTTGGGTCCTCATTGTTACACGTACAATGATAACAAGTAAGACTTGTCGAAGAAATACAGTGCAGCTGTCGGAAGAAGCCACTCTACGGTAGATAACATAAACAAATGGAAATACGAAGAAAGCATGGATAACATCCAAGTGGTGGACACAACAGTCAGCGCAGACAATGTCCGGAGAGTAGCATACATGAACAATCTAAGAGGTCATGTTGCCCGTAAAAAGTCTTTCATCTCAATGGTGAATATGAAAAAAGACTACAGTTTGCTAAGGTAAATGTAAACTTACCTTAGAAGTTCTGGAACAGGGTCCTTTAAACGGATTAAACAATTCTCTCTGAATCGGATAGACAGATGGTGTGGAGGAAACACCAGGATCGGTGCTCCAGGTTCAGCATTTGGTGCGCATGGTAAAACACGGTGGCGGCAGTCAACTGATGTATGGTACAATGGCGGCTCCTAGAACTGGAAGCATGGAGTCCATCGATTCAACACCATTCAAGTAGCTATCTTTACTTGAACACCCTGAGACGTAGCTTGCGGTTCTCCGTGCACAAATTGGGTCTCCTCCGTGATTACTACTTTCAACTGGATAATGTGACCCGGAGCAAACTGATCTCATCGTGCGGGAGTCAAAACACCTCCGCAATCACCGGACTTAAACACCATTGAGCATTTTTTACTCACACATGTGGGAAAACAAGAACCGTCTGAAAGAATAAAAATCGAACGAAACGGAAATCAAAACGACGATTAGGGAGGTCTAGAAGAGCATTGCGTCTACAGTGACCAGTAATCTCATCTCGGCGGTCGCAGGAATTGCTGGGCGCAAAATGGGGTCATACCAAATACTAGGAGATTGATTTTTGATGTTTTAATGTTAACATTTTTGAACAGATTTCAATTTTCTTTTTAGGAAAAAGTCACAGAAGGGTTGTGTCCCAGACACGACCGCACAGTTGACGTAGGATTCCGTTAGGCTATCTGTTGCATGCTGATTTTGGATATGTTTCGATGTGTCTGATTTTGGATATGTTTGTTTTGATTTGGTGGCCCTGAACAGGGCCGTTTTGTTTGGTTGTTGGGTATTGTTTGTTCACTCCACCAGTGTTTACAACCGAGTGAAGATGACAAAAGAATGGTAATTAGTCGTTGGATGGCGCGTATCACGATAGAAACTGTCGAAGTGGAATGAGTGGGAAATCAATTTTTCGAATATTCCTTCACTTTTCCATTTTTTCTCGCCGCATGAACTTTCCTTGGGTGAAAATGAACACAACAAAGCAGACAGCTTAAACCGGACGATCCGTTCTCGAGCGGGAACACACATTGATTTTTAATTTATGAAAATGTAAATAAATCGTTTTATATTTCAAGTCATTTTCAACACAACTGCTATTATATACAATTTTACACTTACACTTGTGCTAAATGTTTTTCAATACATGATCGATCATTGATATGAAATTTCACGAAGCAACCAACATTGATGTTCAAAATTTAAATTTTAGTTGCTAGAATTAATCGTATCACTCACCTTACTTGCAATATAAAAATGCCTCCGACTTGCATATATTTGCAATGCCGATTTCTCCGTATCTTAAATTTCGACCAATCAGAACAAGGTATTTCCGTTTGGAGATTTTTCGATTGTTTGATTGTTAGTTTCATATAATATATTGTTTTTTTTCATTGTGATGAATTGTTCTGGAGTGCTCAGATCGTTTGATGCAAATATCCCGTAAATCCATCAGGAAATAACGGACCAATAATTGTAAGTGCATGAGCCGCCGCATGTGTCGTCAATTCCGACCAATCAGAAGTGGATATTTCCGTTAGGAGAGCGGTTAAGATTGTTCGATAGTTAGTTTCATGAAATATATTATTTTATTCAATGTAAAAAATTGTTATGGAGTGCCGAAATCGATTGACGTAAAAATCTCATCAATCCATCATGAAATGACTGAGCAATAAGCGTTTGAAATTGGACAATTTTCACGATGTGCTCGATTTTCGATTTTCAATTTGTACCCCAAAATGTTTCTGAAAGACGTAATCCTACGTCAAAACTTGAACTGTACTCTCAATTTTTCCACGTCTGAATTGAAGATTTCTTGTTTGTTTTGTAGTTGTTTTGAAGTAGAAATGTGTCAATTTCAACTTTTTTTTTTCATTTCATGAAAGTAAGAAGAATCGATTTCAAGAAGAATATAAGCCGCTTCTGATTATTCACTTTTTAACCGGGGAAAACTGAAAAATAACAAACCAACACAAAAAAACAATCGCAGTTAATTTTGCGATTGACTGTATTTCGTCCGTTGCGCAATTCCTTCAATAGCAAATCCATTAATTGGGGCGTCTATTACGTGTCCCTCGGACATAACCACGCAACGAAGTTTCAAGAATTTATTCGTTCTCCCGCTGATGGATTGAACCTTCATCTAAAATTAAAACAAACATAATCAGAATATCACCATCCGTGAAAGGCACACACTATCATCACGCACGGCAATCGTGAGCCCGAAGAAAATCAAATTTGCTCCATAACTATTAGCTTCGCCGACTATTTTCGTCAACAAACCAAACAAACAAACGGAAAGTCAGCGGAGGAAAGTTTGCCATGGCCTACTGTTACCGCAGGCAATCACTCAAACGAGAAGCCATATTGCCAAGCGTGTGTTTGCGCATCTATTTGTGGCTTTCTTCTTCAATCATTGACCACTCAAATTTGGGGTTCGCATGGACCGAACAAGTTTTCAATACTTCCTCGGAATTGAAACACGAATGTTTACACTTTCATTAGCAAAGGCTAGACCAAATGTGAGTTTTTGAATTGGATCCGAGTAGCAGAAATCCGACCGCAAACTCCAAAACTTTCCACTCATCAAATTATTCTGGTTCAACGAGTTTTCGATTCTCGATGTGGAAGCATCTTATCTTGTTCCGGAATTGATTGCTGCTCTCGATCGGGTACCCACTGTTACGTAATTGAGGATTTTGCTTCGAAACAATCAGGGAGCCAAACAAAGTACTTACAAATCATTTGGCAATAATTTTCCCTGGAATCTTATGCTCCTCCTTTTCCCATTCGGTTCTGCCCTCATCCGATGAGGGCAAATCCGGGGTGTGCGTTGGTTCTTGATTGAATCCTTCGTTGAGTGAAGTTGGACATAAACTTAAACAAGCGAATCATTTATGAGTGGAGAGCGGGGAGGCATTTAATTTTTCGTTTTAAGGTTGCGGTATGGAATCCCCCCCTCAAAAAAAAAGCTCTGAATGGCACACGGAATGAAGGATGGCGGCGGCGAAGGGTGCGCAAAGAAAATCGTTTTATTACGATAAATTTGGAAAATCAATTTTTACCACTCATTAAATATTTACGACTTTTATCTTCGGTTGAATTCGTTTACATGATTTTTTTCCGGTGCCCTCATTTG
The DNA here is from genome assembly GCF_029784135.1 of Toxorhynchites rutilus septentrionalis. Taxonomy (NCBI): domain Eukaryota; kingdom Metazoa; phylum Arthropoda; class Insecta; order Diptera; family Culicidae; genus Toxorhynchites; species Toxorhynchites rutilus. Next base: position 16,845,055 of record NC_073744.1, on the reverse strand, counting down.
TGCGGGAAGTTTTTCCTCATTGATGCCACAGGCATGTGCGTGGGTTTGCTTTACAAATGTTGTTAGCAATGGATGATGGTGTTGTCGCTCGGTTGTTGCTTTGGGGCCCATTTCCCACAAATTTCCACGGCTCATAAAAGCAGAACCACTCCACATTTTTCGACTGAAGGATGACAACAACTTTCCAAAACAATACTGGACGGTTTCTTCGAAACAACACAACAGTTGAAACTCAAACAAACTAGAATACTCTTAGGTTTTTCCCTGGAAATAATTATCTGGTATTGTCTGACCAAAAGCTCTGAAGATTTCGAAGTTTTTTTTTACTCAGAGACGATTAAGGAGTGTATCGAAAAGTAGTCTTAAACTTTCAAACATCAAAATAAAACAGAAAACGTTCGGAAAGTGTTTACAAAAGTGAATTTTATTGAAGAATATTAAGTTTACATATCAACTAAATGAAAAAATCAAGCTTAATGTTGATTTCTAAAAAGATGATCGAACCTTAGATTCAACTTCACTTATCAAATTCTGCACAGTGGCCCTTGTGCACTTTCTGGACGAAGCAGTCCACATCTTCTTGAACTCTGACATATTTTTAGACACTGTACCTTCCTTTTTGAACTTGGCCTTGCCAATTGCCCAGTAACGTTCATTTGGCCGCAGTTGGGGACAGTTAGGTGGGTTGAGGTCTTTTTCGACGAACATGATGTTGTTTCCGAAAACCATTGTATGTGCCAATGTAAAATCCGGCAAAATCGATTCTGAATATAATTTACAACTTTTCGGCCCGATTCGGGATTACTTGGTCCGGATTTTCGTTCACTTCTGCTGAGATCTTCGAAAGAACACTCATTACCGATCTTTGCGACGGTTCGTTTAACACTTTCTGGACACACTTTGATTTTTATTTTGCTATTTTTTGGTGTGTGACACCCTTTTCGGTGCACCAATTGTGCAGAATTTTCATTTTAGTTTCCAAATCACTCCGCGACATTTCAAAAACAACTTTATGACCGCGACTAAATGATTTGTATTTCGATTTTTGACATGTTTACAAAGCGTGCTCTGATTACACGACAAAAATAAGTTCACCCGTTTGTGTGTAATAACGTGTGAAATGTTTACGACTACTTTTCGATACACTCCTTACTCCCAAGGATAAAAATAAGATTCCTCTTTGGCCTTTTGGTGATCCAAACAATAAACACAAATCACAAACTACTTCAAAACAGAGCAGAGTATCCAGTCTAGACGCGACGGTACCCAATTTTGAAGTATTGTGAAAAAAAACATCCAACTGTTTTTTTCCACCAATGACATCCTAAATATCATCGAAGCATGTCATGTCGATTTTATCTTATAAATATATAAATTCATTGAACACGAAATCGAAAGTAAATCGCCAAAAACAAAAAAAAACGAAAACAAATCCGTCACGCGAGTCTCGGTGAGTTCCCCGTTTCCGCGCGATGTTCGATTTTACTGCGCGACCGTTAAACATTAGGGACATTGATGGGCGATACGTTTGATTAATGGGGTCAACGACGAGCGATTTTGCTGCTTACTAAACCACTGTTGATACTTGCAACAAATTAGAATGGTTTCGCGGGTTCACTATGCGGGCTTTGGGATTTATTCCGCCATGAATACGTGGGGCAAGTTGTGGGGAGGATCGCGAGGGAAGAGCATATAATTCTTCTATTTGGAAAATAATGGCCCATTGGTTCTCCTCGATAGAATCTAATTAAGAAACCAAATCTCTGGCTCCTGACATTCTCGCTGGATTCCGTCCAAAATCAACAACTGTGGTTCTAGAATACAGCTCTCCCTGGTGGCCGTGACCGCCGTTTGTCTCCTCCATTCAACTATACAACTTGTTTGTTTTTCAGTGTTGACCGCTTCGCAAAATTAGACGGTGCTCAAAATAACAATTTCCATGCAAATGGCAACGAGTTCTCTGCCCTCCTCCGGTGCCCGTGAAGCGTTGTTTAGCTGCCAATTGTCAAATAATTGGTCGCGGAGGGTACGCTTCGTGAGGCATCAGGAACGTTGGTAAATGAAAACAGAACATTTTTGAAGATTTGTACACAAACATTGTCTCGTAAGTTGGAAGTAATTAAGTGTGGTAATGATAGTTTTGAGAGATTTTTAGATTGTTGTGATTGTTATTGATCTTTATAATTATAAAATCGATAACCTGTTTGGTCATCTCAACACGGAAATCATGAATTACAAAACCATTTACCGTAGAATAAGCTTGAACAGAAATGGAATACCTGGTATTTTTAATTCACTCTTCCCTCCCCATTAGGGAATGTTGGGAAGGCTTCTAGGGCTCCATCAGCATTTATTTACTCTGAGTTGTGTTGTGGGCGGTTTTAAAGGTTATCAAGAGTCAATTTTCTTCTCTGGGGGCGGACAGCACAACAAGGACTGTGCCTGTTCCTACGCCCGAATCAATTTGCCCCGATTATTTATTCTGATTGCTATTTTTTATTTATCCCACTCTCCGCAGGAAAATGGAAGATCAGTGCCTGACCTCACTGCAAGTCCGGGCCGTGCGCCCCCCGGACCAATGCCCTCTCACCAGGGCCAGGGCATGCAGCAACAGCAGCAGCACCACCCGCACCAGCAGGGCCAGCGGGGATACGGAGGCGGCGGAGGGGCCGGCTCTGGCAGTGGTGCCAACAAGGAGCCAGTATTACTACAGGGTGACTTCCGGAAGGTGTCCGGCATCAGTTCGGAGATCTTCCGCCAGATCGAGGCGGTGGAGAATGACCACGATCCGAGCACGGCCGCTGCATTGGAGGTTTGTTAAAAATATCCCTACTTTTTATTCACTTCAATAATCTTCGATTATTTTGCGGGGTAGGGGAGGATAGGGTAAGACGCATATCTTAAACAAAACAGGATGAAACATGTATTTATACTACATATTTCAACATTTTCCTCATCCACAACGTAGCCACATCTGTTTTCTTTGTAATGAAAAGAACCAAAACGATTACGAATTAGAAAACCAACAAAAATAACTAGAACTCTAAACGCATGTATCAAGACGGGTCTATGGTACTAGGTGAGACCGTTTCGTCACTAAGTTGGTTAGGGGAGCGGTATATGAAAACAGTACGGAAGAAAGCAGGAGGGGAATTATTTGCTTGTAGCGTGAAAGAGACAGACTGATCACGAGCGAGCTTCGGCACTAGCGTATTGTGTTTTGTTTACAAACAAAACACAGTAGACTTCCAAGATGGCTGAAGAGTGGTTTTAGCAAGTTGGCCCACCTTAGGATATACTTCTAGGTGCCTTGGCATGTATATTACGCCATGTTTAAATAGGCGAGGTAAGATGCCCTTATGCGTGTTCAAAATGTACCAAAGCAACGGGTCCAAATTAGTGATGTCCGCTAATCGTTCGATTAATCTATTAATCAAATACTTTCTACAAAAATCTATTATTAATCGAACGAATACTGTGCAACCAATAATCGAAGCGAACGAATAATTTACGTCCATTAATCGATCCAAATTCAGAAAAAAACGCCGACATGGCCTCTGCATGTTTTTGTCAGTGGATATTTCCTTTTCAGTTTAGAATGGACTTCTTTTGGATAGTAGTCAAAAAATTGAATGTGAGGGAAAAAAAATTAAATTCGCTGGGCAGTAAATAAGAAACTGCAGGCCAAACAAAGAAAACACAAAACAAATTTCTGTCTAACTCGAGAAATAATTTAGCAAATGGAACCAAAATTTGAATGTGAGATTTTTCAGTACAATGAATGTTCCTATGCTGGTATGACACCCCTTCCTTCTCTGAAAGGGGAAGGGGGTTTTCATAAAAATATCACACATCACACAATATGTTTGGTTGAAATCAACCAAACATGACAATTGAAAATTTTCGGAAAACACTTAAGAAATATGCAAAAATACAGAATATTGAATTCCCATATGACGGACTCAGAAGGAAAGGGATATAAGCGACTTGATCGATTTCTCTTCATCAACTTTTTTATTAGTTGATAACAAAAATGTTCTTATAGAATACAATAGATGAGGTTCTAATCAATCTTCCATATTGTCAAATACAGCTGGGAAAGTGTTTGAAGCTAAGTTATGACCAAAAGAGAGAGTCGATGTAGAGAAATCAATGATGTTATATACACCCCTTTCATTTTAAGCCTATCATGTGTTCTATCTAGTGATGGTTAGGATGTGCCAACAGAGGGCCAAATTAACGAAGTTTCTCTTGAGGACTGTTGGAGCATAATTAAAACACCCATAAACAGCGCAGCGGACACGTGGACACGTGGAACGAAAACGACGGTTCGAGTGGTTCGATAATGAGTGGCAATAAGAGCTACACGAAAAAAAAAACGCTGCACTGGAGCTGATGCTGCGTCAAGCTACCCGTCAGAACGTGGAACGATATAGACAGAAGCGGAGACAGCAAATCCAACTTTTCCGGGAAAAGAAGCGCTGCCAGAAAGAGGAGGAGTGTGAAGAGCTGGAACAGTTGCACCGTTCTCATGAGACGCGAAAGTTCTATCGGAAACTCAATCCAATTCATCTCGAAAAGACTTCGTGCCACGAGCAGAAATGTGTCGGCATAAGGATGGGAGTATATTGACGAACGAACTTGATGTGGCCGAAAGATGGAGACAGCACTTCGATGGACACCTGAATGGCGTACGTACAGAGGACCAAGATGACGATGGAAGCGATTACAGTAAATAATGAAGATGTATCACCCCCAATGATAGATGAAGTTAGGAATGCTATCAAACAGCTTGAGAACAACAAATCTACTGGCAAAGATGGTATCGGAGCGAAACTGATCAAGATGGGTCCGGAAAAGTTGGTTAGTTATCTGCATCGGCCGATTGTCAGAATTTGGGAAACAGAACAGTTACCGGAGGAGTGGACAGGTGGGGTTACTTGCCCTATCTTCAAGAATGAGGACAAACTAGACTGTGAAAACTTTCGTGCTATCACCGTCCTGAATGTCGCCTACAAAGTGCTTCCCCAAATCATCTTCCGTCGGCTATCGTCACTGACAAACAGATACGTGGGAGGTTATCAGGCCGGCTTCATCGAAGGTCGGGCTACTACTGATCAAATCTTGCGGCACCTTGCGGCAGATCCTCCAGAAAGGCCGTGCATACAGAGTCCCTAAGCACCTCCTATTCATCGATTTTAAAGCCGCATACGATTCAATAACGCGAAAAGAGCTATGGAGAATCATGAACGAAAACGGCTCCCCGTGAAGCTGACAAGACTGGGTAAGGCTACGATGGATCGAATACAGTGCTGTGTGCAAATTTCGGGTAGATTATCTGATTCATTCGAGTCCCGCAGGGGGCTTCGACAAGGTGATGGTCTCTCTTGCCTGCTGTTCAACATTGCACTAGAGGGTGTTATGAAACGAGCGGCGTTCAACTTGCGTGGTACGATTTTCAATAGGTCCAATACATTTGAAACGGTAGCTGAACATTACACCAGACTTAAGCACGAAGCAGAGTGAATTGGACTGAAAATCAATGCGTCTAGAACCAAATACATGCTGGTTTCTGGATCAGAGCACGAAAGGACACGATTAGGTAGTATCGACAGCGATGAGTTCGAGGTAGTGGACCAATTTGTCTACCTTGGCTCAATGATAACGTCGGACAATGATACCAGCCACGAGATCCGGAGACGCATTATCAATGGGAGTCGTACCTACTATGGTCTCCACAAACAGTTAAGGTCAAACAGATTCAGCAGTCGTGCGAAATGTTCCCTGTACAAAACGCTCATGAGACCGGTTGTTCTCTACGGGCACGAAACTTGGAAAATACTCGAAGAGGGCCTACGAGCACTCGGAGTCTTTGGACGACAATGCGAAGGATGAACCACGAACTCACGCAACTCACCGGCGAACCCAGTATCCAGAAAGTGATCAAAGCTGGAAGGATACGCTGAGCAGAACATGTTACAAGAATGTCGGACAACTATCCTGCAAAAATGGTGTTCATCGGGAATCCGGCAGGTACGAAACGACGAGGAGCGCAACGAGCAAGGTGATTAGACCAAGTGAATCATAACATGGTGAGCACGGGGTGCCCGCGGAATTAGAGAGAGTTAGCCACGAACCGAGTTAATTGGAGAAAAATTGTGAATCAGACCATGTTATAAAGACGTTAAGCCAAAAAAATATATATATATAAATGTTCTATAATTATATCGTGATAAACGTTGTTAGTCCATTCGATGTTAGATGTCTATATAAATAAAAATGGATCGCCAAATGTGTTAGTAAGCGCAAAACTATCTTTATTTTATTATTTTTTTTATATATCAAACATGTATTCCATGGAACAGAGAAACATGTTATTTGAAGTGATTGCAGAATCTAGAACGAGAATTGTGAATATTATACGAGAATATTATAATGACAAGTTTTAGTAGAAGTACTAGGAAATTTATAGTAGAAGGAAATTGTACAGTGTCAATTAGAACGTTCCCTTATTAAGAAAACGTGAAAGTATTCATTACAAAAAATCCATTCTGGAGGGGACGATGCTTGCCGGATCAGTTAGTCATATATATAAATAATAAAGAGAATAAAATAGTATACAGAATAGAAGCGTATCTCTTTTTTCAAAATTTAATCGATAAAACTTCTGTTTACATCAATGAAAAAATCTGCACTTGAAGAAAACATGACATAACCATTTTTCTATAAGTTTTGTGATATTCATGATATCTTCACTAATTGCAAAGAATCATGTTTTTCTATCTTCTATGTGATAGGATTGTTTAATAATAGGAATACCAGCACGCTTATTCGTTTTTTTTTCAAAAATTAATGCTTTATCCTTCAAAAATGGTTACAAATTTAATATTCGAAGTATTGCCCATCTCATCTTTCTGGCAATTCACGGATCCCTTTGTGGAAATAATCGGCCGGTTTGTCGGCTAGCTACGAATCGATCCAATTTTTGACTTCATCAAAATTGGAAAAGTGCTGGTCAGCCAGGCCATGTTGCATCGATCGATAAAGGTTGCAATCGGACTGAGCAATGTCTGGAGAATACGACGGGTAGGATAGGACCTCCCATTTCAGCGTTTTCAAGTATGTTTTGAGGGGGGCGTTGCTGATTAATGGTCAGCTGCATCCCAATAGGAAGTATCCCGTGTCGGGCACACGTACAGAGCATCGAAGACTGCGACATACCAATTATGAGAACACATGTAATACTAACCTCGAGTCAACCGCGAGTAATCGGTTACATATTACTAATATAGTCTAAGCAAACATTGTCAAAATATTGAACTCCCGGCCCCGTTAGGCTGACGCCATATGAGCCTTAATAAAATATATATTTTGGATAAAAAAAAAAGTATGTTTTGACCGGTTTCGCGACATGCGGCCGATCATTGTCGTGCTGCAAAATAACTTTATCGCGTCTTTGCTCGTATTGTGGCCGTTTTTCCTTCAGTGCACGGCTCAAACGCATCAATTGTCGTCGGTAGAGGTCCCCGTTATGGTTTCATTCGATTTTAGCTGCCGACAGTACACCACACCCAGCTGGTCCCACCAAATAGACAGCATAACCTTCTGGCTGTGAATATACCGCGCGGTCGTCAATGTTGATGCATGGCCGGGGTATCCATACGTTGCCCCACGTTTAGGATTGTCGTAATGGACCTACGTTTCATTATCAGTAACGATTCGATGCAAAAAACTGTTTCTTTTATGCCGTTGGAGCAGTAGTTTGCACGTGAAAAAAGGCGTTCGACGTCTCGTGGCTTCAATCCATACGGCACCCAATGTCCTATCTTTCGGATCATTCCCATTGCTTTTAAACGATCGGATATGGTTTGCTGAGATACTCCGAGTATATCTGCAAGATCTTGTTGCGTTTGTGACGGATATTGATCGACTAAATCCTCCAATTCTTCATCTTCAAACTTCGCTCAGTTGGAGCATGGTCATCATAAACTTCCACCAATATGCGATGACTTTCAGCTGCTTTTTTCTTCATATTGAAGTAATGAAGAAACACTCCCCGCAAAAACATTCTTGTTGGTACGAATTTCGACATTTTCGAAGTGGCAAAAAACTACGTTGTTCACGCTCCAACTTTTTCAAATATACTGAAAAAGACGCGCAATGACAGTAGCTTTCCAACGAATGTCTGGAAATTTGATTCACTGGAATAATAATCAAGTTACGCCATCTGATGTAAAACTTATAGATACACCTAATACGTCGAAGTTATCTGCAATTCATATAATTCAATTTCAATATTAATCAATAATGTTTCGGGTAGAGTTTGTTGCACGATGCATAACGTGTTTCCATTTTCACAATTGCAACCGCAGAACCACTAGAAACTAAAATAATTACAAATATAATTAACTATAACGGTTAAAAAAATCTAGCAAGTTAGTAAAATAGTCTAACTAATTATTCAGCTTAGTGCGGCGCTTAATCCATTAATCGATTAGTTTGGGGCGGTTAATCGTATCGAATAGCTGAAAAATTATCGATTAGTTGATGAACGAATAATTTCAAAAGTCGGGGATCACTAGTCGAAATGTCAAACGACATCGAAGTATTTATTTTGGATAATTTTTGATTCATTGCTTATACCATCCGTTTCTGATGTGCTTCTTCTTCTGTTAGAATCGTCAGATGGCATCAACTTATCGATGCATTTTTGTTGTCGAACGCCGAAAACGCCGAATAATTTTGAATTTTTGTTTACAAACGTATCGATCAAGGCACCTAGAAGTATATCCTAAGGTGGACTAATTTGCTGAAACCAAGACGCCTAGAAGTATATCCTAAGGTGAGGACGTTTCGTCACTAAGTTGGTTAGGGGAGCGGTATATGGAAACAGTACGGAAGAAAGCAGAAGGGGAATTATTTGCTTGAAGCGTGGAAGAGACAGACTGATCAGGAGCGGGCTTCGGCACTAACGTATTGTGTTTTGTTTACAAACAAAACACAGTACACAGTTTACAAACAAAACACAGTAGACTTCCAAGATGGCTAAAGAGTGCTTTTAGCAAGTTGGTCCACCTTAGGATATACTTCAAGGCGCCTTGGCTAAAACCAAGACGGGTCTATGGTACTAGGTGAGGCCGTTTCGTCACTAAGTTGGTTAGGGGAGCGGTATATGAAAACAGTACGGAAGAAAGCAGGAGAATTATTTGCTTGTAGCGTGAAAGAGACAGACTGATCACGAGCGAGCTTCGGCACTAGCGTATTGTGTTTTGTTTACAAACAAAACACAATAGACTTCCAAGATGACTGAAGAGTTGTTTTAGCAAGTTGGCCCACCTTAGGATACACTTCTAGGCGCCTTGGTTTTAGCAAGTTGACCCACCTTAGGATATACTTCTACGCGCCTTGGCTAAAACCACTCTCCAGCCATCTTGGAAGTCTATTGTGTTTTGTTTGTAAACAAAACACAATACGCTAGTGCCGATATGTGCCACTGTTCACAAATATATTGCTATGTGCCGCTGTTGAAAAATGTGCTGCCGAACATTTGGCCTTCATATTTATGAGTTTAAATTTTGATTTGAGTTATTTTGATTTTGTGTTATTCGTAACAATAGAAGGATTTTAGTAGTCAGAAACATTGAAATAATTTTGTTCGTTCTGACAACGGTTTTATGCTTTTGAGAAATCATCTAGACATAAAACAATTGCAATAAATATCTGAGTGATTTGGTAACACTGACACTGACTAACCTTAACTGGAGCGATGTGCCCCGTTATGAGGTGGATTGGAAAATTTAATTTTCTTGCGGCCAAATTTGCATGAAATCATGTGTTTTTATTAAAGATATTACTATTTTAGGAGCTAAACGAGGTTCTCGGTGCTAAACTAAATTGAATGACATTTATAATTCCAATTACTGTTTTTTCCATGATTTTTCATGGTGGTGCGTCTTACCCTAAGTTCCTCTACAGCACATAAAATATCGTTTCTTCTCGTTTGAAATCATCATATAATTGGAGCTCTTCTCTAGAAATCTCTTCATCCAGAGCGCGGAGGATTTTCGTCTAATGATTTTTCCGACTCAGCGTCTCCGAGGAAGAGAACCAGAACAAAACCGACTCTGCTGCATCCGTTTGCCTTATTTATGCCTCCCAGTGCTGATGCCAAGAAAAGGCCTTTGCTTGGCTGATGAAAATAATTAAATTTTCGCTCTGATTAAAGAGAGAAACGGTAAAATTTATATTGCGCCACCCTCATAGTGCCTATGCTGTGCTTTTCTTAACGGCTGGAAATTGAAAACCGTTCCTCCAACTCCACCAGTGTGGGAAGTGCCTTTGATCCTCTCGGTTACAACCCGTCCTATATTCGAGTCCAATGGATGAGGCAATCGAAATTGCATCGAGGAGCATGAATTATTTGCGTTCTTGAGTGGCGCCCTTTCGGCGCGGCGCTTCGATGGAGGGGGAGGGACGCTTTTCATCTAGACAGTTTAATAAGCTTCGACAGTGCCACCCTCACCAAATGGATACACAGTATATATGCATGTGGCGGTGGTGTCTTTTCCCCCCATTCAAGAGTACAATCGCTTTTCATGCCGAGTAACCCCTCTCAAGGTGATTGTTTCTGGGGCGGCGGCATTTGCCAGACAGGTCGCCGAAAGGTTGTTGCAATGGTTGAAGGTTGTAGCTGCGAAAAAAAACGGGGCCGCCTGCAGAGTGTCTATTCGATGAATCGATTAAACTTTGGTAGAGGTGACTCAGAGAGGTCGACGCCGCGGATATGAAGTTTATGGGTAATTCAGTTTTATACTCACACTTGTTTTTTTTTTGCATGGACTGAATTTTAACCCAAACGACTAACCAGCTTGATCAATAGAACCAGACAGACTTCTTCATCCAACCTAATTTCTCCGCCAGCATCTTAACCAACTGAGTTTGAAATTTTCAGATTAGCCTCCACAGTAGGATTGGCGGATCTTGGATCGATATTTAGAAGATCGAGCTTTTCCATTCCGATTTCCGATCTTTTTGGATCGATTCTTTGTACTCCAAAAAATCGGGAAAATCGATCTTTCCGATCTGTTTGATCGTAGATTTTTTTTTCGGTGAAAATTTGTTTTTCCGTGAACATTGATTTTATTCTCATTGAAACCACCTGACAAATTTCATAAACATTGAATCCTTTTCAAGGTTGGCAAACAAGAGGTCGTGAAATTAAGAGATGTAGTTTTGTAAATTTGGTCAACAAGTTTCATCTATCATCTCCAAGGTGGCGGCAGCGTTCTTTTCTTGAACTGGGAATACTGTGAAGATTTCGATTAAATCCGACACGTATGGACGGTTCGATTTAATGGGATTATTGTCAGCGGAGCTGTGGATGAATATCAGTTGTTGAATTTCTAATAATAATTTTCAATTAATTTATTTAATTGAATAATTCCATGACTACAGTCATGTCCTGGAAAATACAATATTATAGGACAAGTATATAACAAGTAAAAAAATCGAGGAGTTGTATCCAAGACACGACCGCTTAGGACATAGGACTACGCAACCTTTTTTTTTTTGAAAATAAATTACTCTTTAGTAAAAAGTTCCGGCGATCCTGAAAAGATTTAGACTCATTTCGAGAAGCAATGATTTTTTATTGCCTTTGCGAGAACAATGCACTAATTGGTCATATGTCGCAATTTGCTTCTTTATATCAATGGACGCATTGCACTGAGTATTCAACAAGAGATCTTCCGTGCATCGCCATTCAACAAGCATCAAACACGCGTCTAACAGATGCACACAGTTGCAGCGATAAAAATGAAACATCGCGAGAATGACCGTTTATGAAAAGTCGTTCCTCGACTCTCGGTCAAAACCGTCAACAAAGCTAGGAGCTTGTTACATCAGAACAGAGCCGATACGCACGAGAGCAGAATAAGCGACCTTTGTTGTTTCGGGCATCCCCCTTCGTTGTTTCTATTCTAGCGGCTGCATAAGTAGTCCGTTATTGACAGCTGTGTTTGGGAAAGCACACAAATGGACAGAACAAATGTATGGGGGAATGGGAATGCTTCCAATTTTCATCAATTTAAACCATATACAGACTATGGGATTGTAATGTGTAGCATATCAAACAAATCTTCAAAAAAGAAAATTTCCGATTCGATTGGTATGCAAATTGTTCAAATCCGTTCGCAGCAAATATAGTTATTAACGTGGACTTTATTTCATAAAAACGTGACCAGTTTTCTGATTTGGCACCCTTAATGTAAGACGTAGCCCTACGTCAAAAAATGGTAAAAATAGGCTGACCAAATAGTTCAGAAATAGAAACGGGACGCGTAAGCCATGAAAACTTTTATATCATAACATAGGGTGTGCAACTTAATTCGTGCTGTTTTTTTTCATGAAAAACATATTTATTTAAATAATAAAAGGAATTTGAACGTTATTCAAAGTATTGGCCATTGCTAGTCACTTCTTTTTCCTATCGGATTCCCTCGAGAAGCGTTCATCTTTTGAGCTTGAGCTTGGGTAGATTGTACTCTTCTTAGCAGCTCTCCGTGATTGACCTAAACCAGCGAATTTGCGCAACGAACACACTGAATGACGCTTGAGATTAACAAATCATTCTCATCATACAAGTTTCGGTGATTTGAGCTTTGAATAGTCAATAACGACACCGGCCACATCTCTACAGTCACCAGGGGAAGGGAAGGAATATTAGTATGATACTTGCGCCCAGAAGCGTCGCCTCTGCAGCGTGGTTCGCTTGCGCTTATCATGGAAGAAAAATAAACTGTTGGTGAAAATGGGTGAGAAGAATCAGGATTCACTGTGGTGAGTGATGTGATTCTGAAAACGCGAACTGAGAGGTCACTGAGAAAATTCTATATTTTATTCATCACTCATATTGCTTTTCAATTTTTTCTAACAATTCTTCACTGAGATTATTTTTGGTATACTGTGAAGGTTGCCGAGAAACTCCTTTAATATTCCTCGAATAGACAATATATTTTTCAACGGAAGGAATTTCTGACTTGGGGGTTTATCCATGTCTTTTTTTGCATAATAACCATGGATAATAGCTAATACAACCATCCTCCTTAGGGGGCTTTGGACCCTCTGCTCAGGTTCTCAATAGTTTCAGGCAGGTATGGGCAAAATCATCTTCGCAAAGTTCAAACTCGAGTTAAACGGAAAAATACTGTCTCGATTTCGCTCATCTATCCTCAGAGAATTTTTCATTCTCTCATTTGCCTCTCGGGATGACGTGGTGAGAGAATCAAAATGGAAACTTTTGCTTGAGCCAGCGAGTGTCTCTGTAAAATCATTCGTTTTTCACTCAAATATCAAACATTGAAGCCTCGATCGCGGCAGTAAAATATAGGTAGATAGTTGAAATCGAGTTGTTTTCTGTGCACTATTGCAATGACATTTTTTTTTGTTTCTAGGATGAAACGATCTAAGCCAACGCAAACGACCATATTAACGCAAGTTATTGGTGAGCGGGAAGGTAGATTCATGTGCATTGTCGATAACAAATGCACTTGAATGCTGACAAAGAAAAGAATACAAGGGAAAATAAAATCATACATACACGCAGATTCAGTCTATTTTGATTCACTCGTTATTTTGTTTCGTGCTATCCTTCCAAAGAAGTATTCATGCATCGAATGTTGTTTTCCACTCTTTCTTTTGTTATGTTCACTCTCAGTCCCGAATGAAGATGGTCGGAGAGTGAAAAATGATTCATCATGCAATCTCACGATTGCTTGCTGCTTTCTCTTCGCCATGATTATTCCAAGCAGATACAAGAGTGATTTATAATTAGGTGTAGAGAAATGAGCGTATGAACTTTTCCATACTTGGTTTCAGGTTCTTTTTTGGAGATGCTACTATAGAGATCCGTTATTCACAGGCGGAGTTGCGGAGTTCATTTTTTGAAGCCAAGTACGAATCCAGCCAATTTGTGATACCCTGTTCTTAATTAAAGCGTATTCCACTCAATGCGTTCTGAATTCATTCAAACGAATGGGGCAAGGTCTAGGCTATAAAGCTGGTGAACCAGAATTTCCTATCCACTATTTTCCAAATAGTTTCAATATGAACAGCAACATGAGACCATGCGTTGTCATGATGAAATATTATCGACTCGTTTTAATGCAATAGCTCGCTTCAAACGGATCCGGACACTTTTTGATTTCAACACAAAAATCACCACTATCAAATCGCCCGAACCGTTCCCTACAAAATCTATCCGAGTCACCTAATATGTACTTTTCTTCCAATGGAAACATAAGATCATAACTTCCTGCTTATTTGCAACGAAATTCGGCATTTTCAACGCAGTAACACTTCACACTTCACGATTCAGCAAAAATCATCTGTCACCATCGATTTTTGAAACCACATCCAATTTTATTGATTCAATGAAACCGTGAAAAAACCAAACAATCAAACATTCTTGGATGTAACTTCTTTGTTCTCTATAATGAAGGTATATTCAGATAAAGAAGCAACTTTACGAAAGAGAAAATGATTTTTGAAAATTTTATCATACAATTTGTAAAATTCCAGATCAAAGTTCAGTAATTGGAACTGGCACGGATCTTTGTTCCACCTTTTTAACTCATTAATTATAATCCCTTCAATCATTGTCCGCTCATCGAACAAAATGTTTTCATCTATCTGAACAGGAGATATTTACTAATGCTACTTTGAAACAGTTTCAAGAAATTTTGCCTCCTGTATTCCACCTGAATCAACTAGACTTTTAAGAATAGTTTGTACCTCATTAGTGAAAAATATTTCATCCCCTATCATATAATCAAAATTAACAGCAATTTCAGCAACATTGTCCGAAGAAGGCCAAGTTATGTTTGAAAGGACACTAACCATTTGTGGCGAAAAGTAACTGTAGTTTGAGACCCTGGTTTCCAAATTAATCGCTTAGTACAACAAGTCGTTCTTCTTGTGAATGGAAATAGGAAAATAATCGGTCAAAAATTCTAAGCGCAAGTTCATGAGTCCAATCGCAGAACTGTCCATTGATTGATCTTCTAATCGACCCCGTTGAATTTACCTTTTACTATAAAATTCCTAGTACTTCTACCAAAACTCATCATTATAATATGAGATTATTTTCAGACACAATTCTCGTTCAAAATTTTTGAACCACTTGCAAATAACATGTTTCTCCGTTACATGGAACAAATTTTTGATACAGAAAATATGATGGAATAAGGACAGACCCCTCCCTCTTCTCCCGTTAGAGAGGGGGGAGGAGTGTCTCTTCACCACAAAAACGTTTCGTATCCCCTGAAATCTTCACATGCCAAATTCGGTTTCATTTCCTTGATTAGTTTTCGAGTTGTGGAGAAATTTGTCATTCATTTGTATGGCAGTTTCCCGTTATAGAGGGGGGGTGGAGTGTCTAACCACCGTAAAAACATTTATTGCACCTTGAAACCTCCAAATAATGGCATTTGGTTTCATTTGCTTGAATAATTCTCGGGTAATTCAGAAATTTGTGTTTCATTTGTATGGCAGTCCCACTTAGAAAGTCTATTCATCACAGAAACGATTCGTGTTCCCTAAAATTTTCTCATGCTAAATTTGGCTCCATTTGCTTGATCAGTTTTCGAGTTATGCAAAAATTTGTTTTTCGTTTGAATGACAGCCCACTCTAAGAGGGGGGGGGGGGAGGAGTCTCGAACCACCATAGAAACATTTATTGCACTCTAAAACCTCAACATGCCAAATTTGGATTCGTTTGCTTGATTAGTTCTCGAGTTATGCAGAAATTTGTGTTTCATTTGTATGGCAGCCTCCCTTAAGAGAGGGGAGGAGTATCTAACCACCGTAAAACATTTATTGCACCCTAAAACCTTCACATGCCAAATTTGTTTTCATTTGTTTTATTAATTCTCGAGTAATACAGGAATTTATCTTTCATTTGTGTGGCAGTAAAAGGCCCCCCCACCCCTTTGTGAGGGGGGAGGAGCCAAAAACCCCTACATACCAATTTTCATGTCGATCGGTTCATAGTTTTCGAGTCCATAATAAGATTAACACACAATTGGCAGACAAACACTTTCCCTGCGAATACTCTGAACAAAGTTAAATTCCAATCAGTTCATTCGGAAGAAAAATATTGATAGTAGATTCTATTTAAATATCAAAGGCATTTTATTTGGATTCTCAACATGAGGGTCACAAAAAAAACTTGAAAGCTTACAAAAATCCAGGGCGTTCATCTTGTATCGTCATGGAATTATTTAATTAAATAAATCAATTGAAAATTATTATTGAAAATTCAACAACTGATATTCAGCCTGAACTTCGCACCAATCCTATGAAATTCAATCGTGCCATACGTCTGGTATGTGGTAGTCTTGGATTAGAAAATCTTGGTAGCAGTCCCAGTTCTAGGAAAAAAACGTTTTTTTTTATCTGTATTATAGTGATTTTCAACTCATTTGGCTGGTTCGTCACTTTTTACTTCCATTTTTGGAAGAATGTCGGGAGTGAGAATTGAACTCGTGACCTTTAGCGTGAGAGGCGTAGTGGTAATCACTACGCCAGATCGCCTCCGGAAAAAAACCTTTCAACGGGACTGATGTCACCATCCAACTTCGTTACAATTTTCACTGTCAGCCTAGCGAATGTGATGGTGTAAATATAACTTGTGTACTTGTTTTGTAATGTCCAAACTTACAAAATTGCTTCTTCTAAATTTGCGAACACTAATTTGACAACCTTGAAAGAGATCCTTTGTTTATAAAATTTACTATCAGGTTATTTTTGGTGGGATTCAAATCAATGTTCACTGAAAAACAAATTCTCCAACGATCAAAAAGATCGGAAAGATCAAAATGAAAAGATCGATTTTCACGATTTTTTGGGGTACAAAGAATCGATCCAAAAAATCGGAAATCGGAGACGAAAAGATCGATCCAAGATTGCCCAATCCTAGTGCTGACCGGCCGAAGTGGGCTCCCATTTGGCACAATAACATCAAAGCTTCGCACACAAAACCGTTGAAATTGGTCAGAAGCTGCCGCACTCTCTGTTTCGTTTAAGACCAACTCAAATTTCATATCATTATTGTCATTTGTCCTTGTCACACCATCACTTCATTGGCAGCAGCAGCAGCAACAGCAGCTGGAGAAGACGGAGATGTAGATCAAAGGAGGAAAAAAGTTTCTTCCTTTTTCTTGAATACTATAAATAAAATCGCTAAAAAATAAAGCGCGGTCGTCGTGAACAGTCGTAAACGGTCGTAAATGTTCGTATTCTTGACGTAAACACAAACATAGTGAGAGAGTGAGCAGTGAGCAGCTGCGATGCGTTTTTTGTGTGAGGGAGTGTGTGCGTCTGCGTTGTTGCGAGAGTCTGTTTGAGTGCAACAGCAAAGCTATTCCAATGACTTTGCGGTAAACTTATTAAAACATAGAATTGGGCCGCTAGTCTTGAATAAATATGCCAAAAATGTGGTCGGAATTTTTTTTTTGCTTGTGGGGAAGGCGGAGCAGAAACTGTTAAGAGGATTCGTGCTGCGGCTTATGCTGCGTTGCCCAAGACGGAAGGGCTGTGATGAAAGACATTCCTACTATGCCTTGACTAATTCTTTCTCGGTGGATGTCGTGAACTCCAATGTATTTTCTCTACCCATTCCCTGGATAACACATGGCAAAAAAAATATATCGTTAAACTAACATATTCATTTGCATCGCAAATTAGCGTTAGTTCAAAGCCTCACGTCAGGGGACAATTTTCGAATTCCACCCAAACCTCTTCTCGAGTAGCATTTCGTCAAACTGCAAACTACTTTCTAGTCACGTTCGACAGCGCTTCCGACCCGCTTCCACCGCCGGAAAAAGTTTTTCCCGCAAAATAATCTCCTTTATCTAATATATAGTTCTCTATTTTTGAGTATATGTGTATAAATTTTCATTCCTTCTTCATCTCCTCCACAGGCGGTGGAGAGACGTGGTGAAATGATAGTGCGGATCCTGGAACCCCGCTGCATGGGTAGCCGACAGGCCGTCGAGGCGGGTCAAAAGTTTCTCAATAAGGCCGACGCACGTCACACGGTCCAGGTAAGTAGCGGCGGCGGACGCAACTTCCCATCCCATCCCAACAACTGGCTTATTATCCCGCTCCCATTTACATATTTTCGTTCTCGTGTTTGCAGCTGGTGGAGATCGTGAAGCGGCCCGGCCAAACCCTGGGATTGTACATCCGCGAGGGCAACGGGGCGGATCGGTCCGACGGGGTGTTCATCTCCCGGATAGCGCTCGAGTCGGCCGTTTACAACAGTGGCTGTTTGAGGGTAAGTGACTTCCAGCAGCAGCAGGAACAGCAGTCGCCACTGCTGCAAGTGCAAACGTCATTTTCTCATTAAAATTTTAATGAAAGACACACTGATCCCGAGCAGCATCACACCAGGCAAACGCCGCCGAGTGTTTGTCGAGGTGTTAAATTGATTTGTTTATTTATTTGCGCCCTTGTTTTTTTTGGTTTCATACATATCCCCAGCGTTTTTCTCACTCTAGGGTCGAGAGACGAGATGATAAATAATTTCGCGGCTTTCATTATGCTGGTAATTGAGAATTAACAGCTATAATTTGCTGTTTCTTCAATTAGCGCAAAGGGGTGATAAGCGGTGCCCCGCCAGGATGGCATAAATGCGATTAAAGCAAGATAAACTTGAAATTGATGTGGTTTAAATTGTACCCAGCTGTTTTTGTTTACTTCCATTTACGGTTTACTGAAGAACAGAACTCATATCTCCCTTTTTTCTCTGAACTGTTGATTTTACATTCAGGGGAGAGCTCAGAAGGTTTGACTCTTCGTCAATAAACTCGGTAAGTTTCTCAGATTCGTGACATCCTCCCATCAGAATGTTCGTCCATGCCACTTGTTCGTCTTCGACAATTTTTTGGATGCTAGCTTCTTCGTAGATTGTCGTCATTCCGTGAATTTTTCTCCTCAAAACTCCTTTTCCTGCAGTAACTTCAAATCGTTCTGTGCACTTCAAGTTCAAAATCCCCTTCGGAACGCTTCTGAAAGCTGTCCATAAATGATTACCGGATTGATGAGAGATTTGTACAGCATGTTTCTTGTAGGCGATTCCATTTCAATGTTTTCAACCGTTGCAGGTCATCCTTCACGATCTTTGTCGCTCGTGTCGTAATCTTTTCACTTGAACCATCTAAACCAGTATTGATAGGTTGAAATTACTCACATGCATCACATAGCATTCAATGACTTGTTGCCGTCTTCAAATGAAAAAAAAACGATAAAGCTTTCTGTGCTTTCTTGGATCAAAAAGAGAAATGTTGTTCATGAGTAATTCCAAATGAAATCGTCCTAAAATGCAGATTTTAAAAACATGTATTTTTGATTCGAATGAAATTTTGTATTCCGTTTGGGTTGGAGGACACATGAGTTTTACACAGCAAATGGGAATTTTTTGACTCAAGCGTAACTTTTGAAAAGGGCGTATCGATTTTACTAAGAGAAATCTTTGATAATTTATATCTCAAAAACTATGAGTCGTATCGAAATAGTGTCTTAGAAAAAGTTATAGAGTATTGATGTTTAAACATGAAAAAATATACACTGACAAAAAAACTTCAATTTCAAATATCTAAAATATGTACTTTTTATTTTTAAAATTTTTTTTATTCAAAATCAGTCCAAGATGGTAAATCTATTTTTGGCGAATTTTGTGGAACATCAAATATTTATGAATTTTCGAAACTTCGAATTTTTGTATGTTAACAATCATTTTTAGCCACAAATTATGAATCCTGATGTGATTTAAAACAAAAATGATCTTCATCAATCTTCTTATAAATGCAGCCATTCTCGAGATATTAAAAAAAATAAAAGCCTCAACGTAACTGCTAAGCATATATTTTTACCAAGCCTATTTACTATAAAAAAGACAATAAATTATAACTATTCACTCAAGAGACGCGACACGGAACTAGGACACAACACTTATACACTCTGTCCAACTTCTATAAGACCACCCTGATTCTATTTCGTTGCAACACAAACAGTTAGTATTTCAACAAGATACATTCATACATTGTTGAATGTTTAGAATAAAGTATAATTAACGTCAATTTCGTTCAAAAGAGTTGTTCGTTCATATATTGTGCTCAAATATGATAATTTGTCCAGTTTCTATAAGACCATTTCAAAATTCATAAGTATTATCAATGAAAAATTCATAACGATCGGCTGATTCACATGTCAATAATTGGTAACCTTGCCATTTCGACTGATAACCTTGAAAATTCGTGTTGGAATACTATTTACAAATTTTCCTCGATATTTTTTCATTTTTCCGAAATTGCGACAGTTGCACAGAATCCCGCCCAAACCATGCACGATCCTCCATCAAAATTCCTGGTTGAAATATACTGTTCCTTCTTCCATAAATCATGCCAGTACCCGTTGAAACCATGAGGACCATCCAAATTGAGTTTTTTTTCGTCACTGAAGATAACCTATACATTGAAGAACTTTTCGTTATGGTATATAGCAAAATGAATTCTTTTGGAAACATTCTTTGTCACAACATACCATGTCCCACTGTCGGTTCATGTGAGCATAGGAAAAACTCAGACGTCTTCCGATGTGAGATAGTGTAAGATGAGAAGCTTTAACCTTCCAAGCTCTCTTTATGTGAGGATTTTTCATTAAAACTTGACGATTTGTCACCCGAGTAACATTTAAATTGAAATATTACTTTATTTGCATAACCGATTTTGAAGTACTCACAGCTGTTCTAGCTGTTATCCCGGTCAGAGAGCTTCGATTTACGTGGAGCTATTTCCTTCTTACTGTATCCCTGAAGATTCGCCAAATAATTGAGCACTACTTGATGGGATCGTCCAATCCGACGAGCAATTTCTCAGATACCAAAATTTTCTAAGTGAAATGCATCGAGTTGTCTTTTTTCTCTCTCCGTGAGCACTTTTCCCTTCGCCATTTTCCAGATTTATTGATCAAAACAAGTAAAACAACGGAGAATGTAACTGGTCTTATAAAAAAATTGACACCTGAAAAATACAAAAACATTTGTTTACGCTCAACGTTTGCACCTGAATTGGCAGCAATACACTGGGCGCTGGACAGCGTCGCCTCACGACCTGTTGAACACTATCACATTGTAACGGATAGTCTTAGCTCTGTCGAAGCTATCCGTTCAGTGAGGCCGGAAAAGCACTCGCCGTACTTCCTTGAGAGAATACGAGAAATTTTGAGTGCTTTATCCAGACGCTGTTATGTCATTACCTTTGTCTGGGTCCCTTCACATTGCTCAATTCCGGGTAATGAGAGGGCTGACTCATTAGCAAAGGTAGGTGCAATTGAAGGCGAAATTTATCAGCGTCAAATCGCCTTCAAGGAATTTTATTCTTTAGTTCGTAAAAATACCATCGTTAACTGGCAACGCAAATGGAACGAAGATGAATTGGGCCGGTGGCTCCACTCAATTATCCCTAAGGTTAGCCTCAATCCGTGGTTCAAAAGTCTGGAATTGAGTCGGGACTTTATTCGCACCTTCTCCCGACTCATGTCCAATCACTGTTCGTTAGACGCGCTGCTTTTTCGTTTTAATCTTGCCGACAGCAATCTCTGCGGTTGTGGCCATGGTTACAACGATATCGAACACGTTGTTTGGTCGTGCGAGTTGTATCTTGTCGCCAGATCGAATTTAGAAAACTCCCTTCGGGCTGGAGGAAAGCAGTCCAATGTGCCGGTGAGAGATGTGTTGGCTCGGTTAGACCTTGATTACATGTCCCAAATATATGTTTTCCTTAAAGCTATCGATCTTCGAGTGTGATTGTTCATACATCCTTTTTCCCCTCCTTTTCGTCCTTCGCGAGCTATCGGTTCCCTTCCTACTAACATTAGAATAAGTTAAATTGTAAATACATATTAGATGTAAGGATAGTTTTAAGAATTGAGTGTGAAGTGTCAGTGTGAATGAGAATGTGAATGTGAATGTGAGTGCGAGTGTAAACACACATCTCCTTACATCCCATCCTTTTCCTAATGAAAATGTGTCACCCTTCTAAACTCGAGTCGACCGCGAGTAATCGGTTTCCTATTTCATTAACCATAGAATTAAGGAAACAACATGTTGATATATGCTAGTTGAAATATAGTTAAGAGTTTGGCTCCATTAAACTTATGTAACTGAGCCTGTAAAAATAAACGGATTAATAAAAAAAAAAAAAAAAACGTTTGCACACACACAGATGAAAATCATGCAGTGTATGGTAGTCACCAATACCAAAACACTAGAATATAAATCGAACCATTGTTCGTTTACAATGACACAAAGCAGCAAGATCATCACCTGGTCTTATAGGAGTTGGACAGAGTGTATGTCATACATTTTGATTATATCACAGAACTCGCTAAATAATATTCAATGGACATTTCTCAATTTTTTATTGATCTAACCATTTATTTCTGTATGTATAGTGATTTGCCTCTAATTGGACAACTATCCTGTAATGCGACCGAATAATTGGACATTTGATCCTCTAATTGAACATTTTTTTAAACATCCTTTGTGCCAGTTTCTACAACACGATAAATTTTTAGAAGTGTTTTCAACTATTTTCCAACCATACGTAACCAATACGTAATCTAGTAATTACGTATTTTTCACACTTTTCTAATGGTTATTTGTTAGATTTTCAATGATTTTCCATTTTTAACCTGTTTTTCACATCGTGTTGTGTTTCTTGATATGCGAAATTACAAGTCACATTCGCCTCCAATGCGACACAGAGTGGTGCCTTGTATGCCCAATTAGAGGCAAATCACTGTACATGTATTTTTTTTCTGAAATATTAATTTAATATTTTCACGTTATATTTACTATATTTAATATAGTTACCCCTGCCCCCCTCAGTGTGGACAGACGTGGGCATTTTCGTACAATCATCTGACGGATTTCATGTCAACTTGTCTTACTTGGCAGCACCATCTCAGATAGCAGTGAAACATTGTGGGTGTAAAGACATTGGTCATTGAGGCAACTTTGCATACTTGAAATCTTCGAAAAAGAATTAGATTACTTTTCGAAAAGCGTCAATTTTTTTTACAAAAATTTATAACTCAAGAACTATAATAACTACAAAATTCTGTTCAAAGAATGAAATCAAGAAATACCAAAATTTTTAAAAGAAAAATTACACTGAAAAAAAAAATTATGTTAAAAATAAAAATTCGTTTTTCTCAAAATCGTATTTTTCTAAAATTCTAAACAAATGTATACAGATGGGCATATTTACAGAGAAATAGTTTTTCTAAGAACAACTTTTTCATGTTTTCTATGAAAAAAATACATTTAATCGTAATTTAAAGTCAAGATAGCGATATAGAGCACAGGACAAAGTTTTAGATCTTATTAAAATATGAACTTTCTATCTTCTATAGTTTCTGGAAAATATCAACTTTCTATCTTTTATAGTTTCTGGAATACATGGCATTTTTGTATGGAGACAGGGTCTTGACATGTTTCTGAATAGAAAAAAAGTTTGCAGAACATGTTAATCGTGATAATTCATACATAAAAATGTTACGAATTAAACATTAATAGTAATTTAAATAAAACATGAAAAAGTTGTTATTGAAAAAACTCTTTACCTATAAAAGTGCCTACCTTCCGATGTATGGATGACTTATTGGAAATTGTAAGGGTTATTCATATTTTTTTTTCACTGAAGTTTTATTATAAAAATTTGTTTGATATTTTTTTATGAAAACTTAAATAATAAATAATTTCAGTCAAGATTTTTGGGAAAAAAACTCAAAATTAAAAAAAATAACTTTAAAACTATTACAC
The DNA here is from genome assembly GCF_029784135.1 of Toxorhynchites rutilus septentrionalis. NCBI lineage: Eukaryota > Metazoa > Arthropoda > Insecta > Diptera > Culicidae > Toxorhynchites > Toxorhynchites rutilus. The sequence goes on along the minus strand of NC_073744.1, from coordinate 16,821,171 downwards.
CTAGAAAATTTTGGTTAGAGAATGAAATATTGGAAATTATTGAAGTTTTCAATAAAAGTATTGTTTTCATAGTATCGGGACCAAGGGCGCTATATTTGATTTTTTTCTGAGAAGCTGAGAATTTTTCACATAATATATGTCGAAACCAGAGAGGCGTGTTTTTTCTTTTTTGAGTTATGATTTTTCAAAGTTAACCGATGGTCCAAAAAACATTTTTCCCTTTTTTCCAAGAATGACTTATTTAAAAAAATTATTACTTTTGTACTATTGGACTGATTGAAATTAAATATAAAAGATAAAATTAAAGCCAATTAGCTAGCCTTTTTTGAAAAAAAAAACATATTTGCCAAACAATTGGATTCTAGTCGCACACATCCAGTCTAGCATGTTAACATGTTTACTTTGAAGAATCATAACTTAGAACGAAAAATAACACATCTCTGATTTTTGGATATGATATGTAAAAAACGTCAGCTTTCAAGAAAAAATATAAAAAAAATGTAATGCCCTTGGTCCCGAAACCATGTAAACTAGAAAAACCTATACAATCAATATAAATCCATTTTTTTTTTCGCAAGTCCAACATTTTCCAAAAAGACTCTCTAATTGGCTTCAATTTTGTGTCGATCATCTGAATCGGTCCTGTAGATCAAATGTTATGAATTTTTGTGTTGCAAAAAAGAGGAAAAAATAGATTTTTCGGACCATCGGTTAACTTTGAAAAATCATAACTCAAAAACGAAAAAAAACTCCTCTCTGGTTTCGACATATTTCATGTGAAAAATCCTCAGCTTTCCAGAAAAATATAGCGCCCTTGGTCCCGAAACTATGAAAACAATAAAAAACAAATACAATCAATAATAACGAAAACAGAATTCAAATTTTCTGCAAGTATAGTATTTTTCCAAAAAAGTCTTCAATTTGATATGTCGATCACCTAAATCGGTCCAATAGTTCAAAAGTTATGAATTTTTGAAAAAAGTCATTTTTGGAAAAAAAAAAAAAAAAAAAGGAGAAAGTTGATTTTTCGGGCAACCCCAAAATGGAAATGGAAGAAACAAAAAAAAATACGGGTCTAATGTTTCGCGATAAAGACACAAAACCACCACTTTTCACGGAAATCTGAGAATCACTGTATCACTTTAGGGTGCAATAAATGTTTCCATGGTGGTTAGATACCCCTCCCCCTTCTCTTAGGGGGGGCCATACAAATGAAGCACAAATTTCTGCATTACTCGCGAATTAACCTAGCAAATGAAACCAAATCAGGCAAATGGAGGTTTAAGGGTGCAGTAAATGATTCTATGGTGGTTAGACCACCACACCACCTTCCACCCCCCCCCCCCCCCCTCTAAGAGAGGGCTGCCATACAAATTAAACAAATGAATCAATCGAACAAATGAAATGAAATTTGGCATGTGGAGGTTTTAGGGTGCAATGAATGAATCTATGGTGGTTAGATACTCCTCCTGATATTATAATGTCGAGTTTTGGTAGAAGTATGTACTAGGAATTTTATAGTAAAAGGTTGAACCCATGAACAGCGCTTAGCAAGAAAACATGGATGTGATAACGAAAAATTTTAGGCGGGACGAAGTTTGTCGGGTCAGCTAGTATTTTAATAAAATCTAAAACTTCGTCGAATACGCTATATCGATATCTTGACTTTAAACAACATTACGATTGATTTTTTTTCAAAAAAAACATGGAAAAATTGTTGCTGGTAAAACTTTTTTCCTGTAAAAGTGCACATCTTTCGATGTATGGACGACTTGTTGGAAATTGTAATTTTTTTTAAAAAGTTTTCGGAAAGAGTTTTAATTTTCAAAATAATTTTTTTTCAGTGCAATTTTTCTTTAAAAATCATTTGATTTTTTTTATCAAAAATTAAACAATTTCCTACATTTCATTCTTAAAAGAATCCAAATTCCAAAATTTTGTAGATATTATAGTTCTTTAATTATTTTTTTTTTGTAAAAAATGAGAAAATTTGTTTTGTGGCCTTTTTCAGAAAGTAGTTCAACTTTTTTTTCGAAGATTTCAAGTGTGCAAAGTTGTTTAAATGACCAATGTCTTTACACCCACCACGCTTCATTGCTATCTGAGATGGTGCTGGCAACTCCTAAGACAAGTTGGCATGAAATTCGTTCTTTGACACCCACCTCTCTTATCTTTTTTAAATTCGCTGCAATATTATTTTAAACAAATCCTGGTAAATGTTAAACTGGAATCTACCGAAATAACGATTTTTACTTCACTGTACTCATTATACCCACTTAACTTTCACTTTAACATTGAAATATTGAATTTTCGCTTGAAACAAGTCATATTTGGAATATAAGAAAAATATTTTTTTCGGACTGTATATAATCGAGTCTAAAATTGTATAAAATTGAATCATATATAATCGAGTCCGACCTGTAATAGAATTACACGACCTTATTTAAAAGGAAGTAAGAGCTGAAGAAAAACAAATGGGAAGAATGTTTGAAAGCTGCTAAAACTACATAGCTCCAAGCATTAAGTTTGATATATTTAGTCATAAATATGTTACTTAGTCTAGTCAGACTATGCACCGACCATCTAAGAATGGCCAGTGTTTAAATGGTCATTTTACTATGTTCCTCATGTTTTAATAAATAAAAAAACAGTGCCAGAATCGAACGGTGCCAAAACGAACGGGTATTGAATCAGTTGCTGAGGTGTAGAGCTTTTCTAAACTAGTTTCTGTGACACCAAACAATCGTTCCCAATTCTAGGAAAGCGATGAGTTCTCTATCACACAACATAGGATGATCCATAACAATAATTGGAAAAACCGAAACACGTGCCTGTTTTTTGGAGACAAGTTTCTTCATACGCAATTTGGCATTGTCTGGGAAGCTGTCGCCTTATTTCGTGATATTGTTTGTGCATAATGAGTATTGACAGGAAACAAAATCTTTTTCTGTGCGGCTCTGCCTCTGCGTTTTCTGACGAATAATGTGTATCCAGCACAAATATGAGAATTCTTGGAAAATACATTCTCTATCTAATGTAAACCGTAGCTATGGACAAAATTTCCACCCAATAAACATTTCCAATTTCGAAGGCTCTGTCAACATTTCGGGCGCTCTGCTTTTCTGCTTTTTTTCCATTTGCTTAATAGCGATCGTGAGAAAAAAGAATGCTCATCACAATTCTGCTTTGCTAGGCTTAAGCAGTATCGAAGAAATTCTGAGTATTGTGTTCATTTTTTTCCGATTGGAAATTCCACATCCCCGGAATCACTGAGCTCACTTTGGTAATGATTTGCAAGAAGGCGCTCCAGATACGCTTCAAACTCCCTGGTGTCCGATTCTCGTTTGATGTCCAAACAAACAAAACCCGATTTGAGTGATGGTGATCTCAAATCGGATTGTCTTTCAGAGGCAATCCACAACGCTTTCTCTGTCTACAACGTCTTGGTAGCATGAAGTGATAGCTCAATGCGCCAGCGACACAATCAACTCTAGCTTTGGATGAAGAACACGAGGAAAAATAGCTCAGGACAAAAGAATGCTTCCACCCCCATCGGCCACCCATCATCTGACATGTTGACATGTGGCGAAGAAAGCAGTAAACCGCCGATATATTCCATGGCGAGCAGGAACTGAATAAGCACACACATAGTAGAAGAATATTGCTGCAGAGAATTGTACAAGAAAATAACGTTTTGTACAAGTTTATCTCTTGATACTTGGTCACTTCCTTCCACTTCCTATGCTCGCTTCCATCTGTTATCAATGTGAAATGTGTTCCTATTTCACACACAAACATCTTTTACCCGTTCGCGGTAGCCACACCCTCGGCGCGCTTTCTATCTCTCTCGCTCTAATCACTCCTTTGGTTCATTTCCCGATTCGCTTGGCTTCGATTTTATGCTCCGGTCTTTCATTGTTATCGCTGCTGCTGCTGCTATTGCTGTTGTTTGGCAATACGATGCTGCTCACAGCGAAGGGAACCATTTGTGGCACTGGTTTCCCATTTTCCCTTTCCGTTTGCTGGGAAAATCGTGTGTGCGGTACGTGGCGGGTGTTTTTGATACTACACTTGTTACTAAGGACTTTTGGGGGGAAGGCCAAAGACACAATGTTTCTCGCCGGTACAGAGACGGCAGTGGCGTTTCAGATTTCAGATTGTTGTATTAGTAAACGGTAGGTTCTGTTTTGTAATTCAAGGGCTCAATTACCGGTTTGTTTCAAATTCCAAAAAACAGTGTCTTTTTCGCAAATTGATTTGAATTTATTGGAATCATGTGTAGAATCATATTCCGAACACTAATTTTAATGAAGATTTTTGCATAAAATATCATTTTATTTCATCCATTTATTCTAGATTCTTATCTTTTCTAGCATTTAACCCTTTGCGGTCGTATTAAATTTGGGCATGCGTATCGTACTGGACGGATTTTATTTCCTTAAAAAAGCAGTGATACATGCAAGCTTATAAAAAATAAACGTTTTTTATTATTTTTTTTGTGAAGTATATACATGTATTAACTTAACAATAAGTTTTAATGTGATTTTTCTATATAAACATTATTTTTTATATTAATTTAATTTTAATTTTTAATAATTTTATATTAAATCTTTCGAAACAGTCTCCAAGAGTAAATCATATGAAGTATAATCAATACATAATTTTATTTTTATTATCCGTTGATTATGAGACACTTTTGGCATTGATGCAATAAATGTATAATTAATACCAGCAATGTGTATCTGAAAAAATCAGCACATTTCACTTTTAACAAACAAAGATTTTTCATGAGATTATTCAGCTGACATAACTGCTGACTAGCTGACTTACGCAAATAATTATTCTGCTTTTTAAAAACAACTACTTCAACATAAGTTTTGCCTATCCAAAATGATCAGAACTTTTTATTTTAGATAAACAAAAGAATTGTCGCTTGAGACACTTATGCGATTATTCAAATAACATGAGACATTTATGCAAACAGTAACTCTGATACTTATGAACAATCTTTTCCATCACACCAAAGTGTTACAAAGGCTAAATTCTGCTGTTATGATTTTTGTCACACATTGCTATGCATTCAACGCAATGTGCAATGTTTTGTGTGGGGTACTACTTTGTTTGATACTGAGTACCGTTATTCATTACTCATAGGAATACCAGGTTCACTAGACATCAAACTTCGTTTAGAAAAAGCATAAACTGATTCTTGGTTGAGTAAAATATAAGATATAAGGGTGTTCGGATCAAAAAGTGGTCAACTTAAATTCGCCGTATTTTTTCTAATCATTCATATAAAAAACCTGATCATCCCTCATTTTGTAGGTGTGTGTGTGTGTGTGTGTGTGTGTGTGTAGAACGATGCCTCTATTTGGATTTTGACATTAGATATTTAGTTATTAAAATGGCGTCAAAGCAAGAGGAGCGACGAATCAAAATTTTGTACATGCGTCGTGAAAATCCAAACTACACGCACGCAGAAATAGCAAAATCGTTGAATGTGGCCAAATCAACCATCACCAAAGTAATAAAAATGTTCGGGGAACGTTTGTCGACAACTAGAAAGCCTGGATCTGGGGGAAATCGAAAGCCGGGAGCCGCAGTGACGAACAGAAGAGTGGCTAGCGCTTTCAAGCGCAACCCCAACCTCTCCGTTCGAGATGTCGCAAATAAGTTGGGAATATCGTCTACAACCGTGCATGAAGCTAAAAAACGATCCAGACTATCGGCTTATAAGAAGGTAGTGACTCCAAATCGCGACGATAAGCAAAAACAAGATCTCGGAAGCTGTATACGACATTGTTGACAAAGTTTAATTGCGTGGTAATGGACGTCGAAACCTACGTCAAGGCAGACTTCAGACAGCTTCCTGGACAAGAGTTTTATACAGCAACTGGAAGGGGAAAGGTGGCGGACATTTTCAAGCATATTAAACTATCAAAGTTTGCCAAGAAATATCTCGTTTGGCAAGCTATCTGTACCTGTGGCATGAAAAGCGACATTTTCGTTGCAACCGGGACCGTCAACCAGGAAATTTACGTGAAAGAGTGTCTTCAAAAGCGTTTGCTGCCTTTCCTGAAGAAACATGACTGAATGAAACATAACAAACATAACAAGAAACAGGTTGTACCCAAGGACAAGAACCCTCCCAACACACCAGAACTTCGCCCAACCGAAAAATATTGGGCGATAGTTAAGCAGAACCTTAAGAACACCCAAAAAACTGTTAACAGCGAGAAGCAGTTCAAAGCAAACTTGCGTTCCTCGGCGAAGAAAGTGGATAAGGTGACTGTACAAAATCTGATGGCAGGCGTCAAACGAAAGGCACGCCAATTTGGACTAGGTCGAATTTATATTGAACTTCAAAAAGAAAGATACTTAGATTTTTTTTGAAAAACAAATAATCGATTTACACGCAATTTAGTTTGACCACTTTTTGATCCGAACACCCTTTAGCATGGTTTCTTGCTGTGGTGGCTGAGAACAAACAAACGATCACAAAGAGTTAACATGAAAACAACAAACAAAATAGTTGAAAAACTACAAAAACTGGAAAGTGAACGATGTTTGTTTTTTTACAGGATTTGCTAACGCAAACATTTTATCATTGGTTTTTATTGTCACTTTTATGCAAATGTCTAATATTATAAATTGTAGGCTGTATTGATACCTGTAAATGATGTCAAAATGAAGCCTACACCTGAAAGAATGTCCATCCTTTCATTATTCAATTATTTATAACATGAAAGTTTAGTAAATTCACATTTAAAAATGAAATGTTTGGAATTTGAGACAGTTCGGAATATGAGACAAAACGGTATTCATAGTGAAAAATAAAAAATATGTTCAATCACATTTATCTCGAATTCAGAATTTAAATCACTGATTCATATTCCGAACACTTTTGTCTCAAATTGCGAACAGCGAAAATGCAATTTAAAAGAATCACAACAGGACTGAATCGTATGATCGATATATCAAATTAAAGCCAATTAGTTTTTGGAAAAATGCTTTTTTCGCAAAAAAAAAACAGATTTTGTTTCCGTAATTGTTGATTACATGGTTTCGGGACCAAGGGCGCTATATTTTTTTATATTTTTCTTGAAAGCTGAGGTTTTTTTTACATAATACAGGTCAGACTCGATTATCCGGGATTTGATTATCCGGATGTTTAGACTCGATTATCCGGAGTATTTTATTTTTAATTTTCGGAAATTTTGAATAATTTGTATAATAATTCCATATTGAATAGCTAATATGGGTATCAAATGAAAGGGTTTTACTAGTAGAATACAGTTTTTAATGAAAAATGCAAATCTAAGTGATGATGTTTTGAAAAAAAATATATATGGCGCCATTTTGCGGTGACGGCCTTTTTGAATTTGCATTTTTCATAAATAACTGTATTCTACTAATCAAACCCTTTCATTTGATACCCTTATTGATGGGGTTCTGAGAAAATGTGTAATCGCCATTTTGTAGCGGCCACCTTCTTCGATTTTCAAGATCATGGAATACGCAGTTTTATAATGACACCAGAGATAAAGATCTGTTCCAAATTTCAGATCAAACGGTCAACAGGAAGAGGGTTAAATTTCTATTTATGTGGTACAGCGCTACAGACAAAGTTACAAAGTTACAAAGTTACAGAGTCACAAACATACAAACGGATCAATCTAGATAAAACCGTTTAATAAATAAGTGCAAATTATAATTATATTACGTTTACCGAGAGAAAATTCATTTTTTTATGACTCGATTATCCGGAGGATTCGATTATCCGGAGTGAAAAAAAAATCAATACTCCGGATAATCGAGTCCGACTTGAATATCCAAAAATGAGAGACGTGTCTTTTTTTCGTTTTTGAGTTATGATTTTTCAAAGTTGAGATGTTTTTTGTTGCGGTAGCTTCTTGAACAGAAGGTAAGAACATAGGAAATCAAATTTTTCTGCGAGTGTAATATTTTTTCAGAGAAGACCGGCTTCAGTTTGATATGACGATCATCTAAATCAGCTATACTCAACCTGCGGCCCACCAGGCTCTTTCGGTCGGCCCGCCATGCCCGTTATGATTTTGTATGTGTAACAATCACGAAAACTTTAGAAATCATTTAGGAAGCATGAGCTGAGAATAACGAAGTTTAACACATTACACATTACACATCTACACATTAGTTAGTTGTCTTGTTAGTTGTCGATATGAAAATATGAACATGAAATCATTACCTTTTTTGACATGAGACTATATCTGACAGTAATGGTACCAAATCAGAAAACTTGTAATGGTTTCAAATGTAATAGTTTTACCCTTAATATTTATTTTATCTATGAATGGTTTGTATTCCAATCGAATCGGAAATTCTTTAATTTTTTTTCGGTAATTCATACATTACGGTTCCTAAGCCATAAATGATTTAAATTAAGAAAAAATTGAAACAATACACATTTTCCTGTCATGTTCTTGTGGCCGAGTATGTATGAGGGAGGTACAATATACAAATATCACTGCTCATAAGATAGGCCGATTGAATAAGACTGGTCGTTCGAAATGCAATTGCAGCATTCGTTCTACGGACAATAGCTAGCGACCAGACGGCAGCGAGTCTTGCGGATAACCTTTCTCAAGGCCGAGTGTTTAGTTGAGTTTTCCAAATTAATATTTTTCAAGGCTAGAGACGGATGAACTGATGAATTTGAAAGCCTCTATAATTCAAAACATCATAGTCATCATTATCATTCAAGTCGTCTCGCTCCAGATATCAAACAGCACTCTTTCTCAATGCTGATGTCACACACAATGGTTTCGCTCGATTCTATAGAAGAATGAATGATCAATATCACACTGTATGGTACAATGTTTTGCATGCCTTCCGGTGAAGAGTGCCTCTGTATTTTGCATCACATCATATTTGTATCTGTACTGCGGTGTAAGTTTACGATTTATGAAACCAGAGCCTTTCGTTTGGGGTTGCAAAGCTTCGAGTGTTAACACCTGTTTGTACAAAGTGGTATGTCAATCGCTTCATTCGAAAGATAAAAAGATGTATGAGTGATACTGTTTACTTATTGACCCAAAAACTTGTTTCAATATCTCAATACTGCTTCGAAAGTAAACTATTGAAATCACAAAAATCTATAAATATGAGTACCTGCTTGAAAGTCCATCTTAGTCACGATTTGTCGATGCATGTCGTTGGCTGTCAGCGAAAGTTCTCTAAATATAGTGCTCGCCCTGGCCAATCTCGGTTTCTATTTTGTGACTGTGTTGAACAATTTGTTTCGCCACAGAATGCATCTTCAGAATATGCAATAAGCAAGCATAGTGTGGAGCGGAATCAAAGCAGAAGAGAAATATTACATAAGAAGTACAGGTTGGGCCATTTAAAGTGGAAGCATCTGGCAACCCCATAACTTTTGACAGAGATGTCAGATTAACAAATGTCATACCGCGTTGGAAGCGTCATTTCAGTACAATTTTAACCATGGAACAATACACACCTAAACAACGCGCTGAAATTGTTCAGCTGTACATTCAAAATAACTTCTCAATTGTGTTAACTAAACGTGCGTGGAAAAATAAAAATAAAGTAAAAACATCGCCTGGAGACAACACTATACGTCGATTATATGCCAAATTTATATCGTCTGGTAGTGTTGGTAATGCCAGTCATCTGTCCAGACAACGACCAAGACGTTTCGACGAGAATATTGATGCCGTTCGAGCCAGTGTTGCAGAGACTCCATCGACATCAGGTCGCCATCGTTCGCAAGAGTTAGGCATCGCTCGAACCACTCTCCGACGCATAATTCGTGTTGATTTGAAAATGTTTCCGTATAAAATTCAAATGGCTCAACAACTTAACCCATCTGACTTACCACGTCGACTTGATTTTGCGAAATGGACCATCGAAATGGCCAAAAATGAACGTGGCTTTTGGTAAAAAATCAAAATGTCTGATGAGGCGCATTTCAACTTGAATGGAGGAGTGAATAAACAAAATTGTCGGTTTTATGCTACTGAAAACCCTCAATTCATCGAAACGCAACCTCTTTACGACCAAAAAGTTACTGTGTGGTGTGGCATTTATGCCGATAAAGTCATCGGCCCGTACTTCTTTGAAAACGAAAATGGAGCAACGGTAACCGTGAATGGGGAGCGTTATCGGACAATGATAACCGATTTTTTATAGCCATTTGTTCGTGAAAATGAATTGGACAATTACTGGTTCCAACAGGACGGCGCTACATGCCATACAGCGGCTGCCACGACCAAATTATTGCGCGAAATGTTCCCCGGAAGATTAATATCGAAAAACGGCGATTATGACTGGCCACCGAGATCACCTGATTTGACGCCTCCTGACTTTTTTTTATGGGGATATTTAAAATCCAAGGTATACACTGGTAAACCAAGGACCCTGGCTGTGCTGAAAGACAATATCCGACAAGAAATTGCTGCCATATCGGCCGAAACATTGGGCAAAGTGATGGAAAATGCCGAAAAAAGGGCACATTTTGCGGTCAAGGCCAGAGGCGGTCATTTATGAGATATCATACTCAAAAAGTAGTTAGAACAAATCTCCTTGGACCAAAATAAATGAATTTCAAAAAAAAAATTAAAATTCTACTTCTTTACTTTGCTATTGCAAAAACAAATCCTTCCACTTTAAATGGCCCACCCTGTACGTCGGCGGTTTTCATACCGTTGACATTGTACAAATTGTTGATTTTATGCGTTACGCGTTATCAAATAGATAACGGTAGGGTTGGAAAAAAATCTCCTGGAACCGCACTGTATATAGTACGGGAAAAATGTCGCGATACATACTGAATGCGTTACGTATATTGTTGTGAGTACGTGCACTGTTCTCGTTAGAACAATAATGAATCATGAACCAACCATTTCTAGCCGCGTGTACAAAACAACACAAACACATCGGTTTGTGTCCTTTTCAAGGCCACTAAAATTTTCGACTAAAGGGTTATTTATAAATTTTTGATGCACTCTAAAAATCTATTTAATATTCATTTTTAGTTTGGATTTATTGGTGTAATGATGTTGTTTTCAATTGTAGATGCTTGGATGACTGATTTGCGATTTGTGACGATTATTCAACTTTCGTGATTTCATTGTTTTCGGGTTGAAAGCGGCGTAAGGTATTTTTTAACGTTGCGAGTTATGTTCTTCGGTGAAAACCTGAAGTTGAAATTTTGTTTCGATGGTATTGCTTTCGCCACACCGATTCAGATTTTCCGCTACCATTCTGCGGTTGCTGAGCTGTTTCGTTCTGCGAAACTGAAAAATTCTGAAAAACTGCTTAGATATTGAAAAAGCTCAGTATTCCAGTTTCAGTGCTCTAGACAGCGAACAATCAATAGTACATGTTGTTGCTTATAATTAATTCGACAATCTACTCAGTGAAAGCATTCATTTGTCGGCTCTTGTTATTGCTATCAAACATATGTATCAAAGAGTTTTATTATTAAATTTCTTCAATGTTTGTGATCTCCGGCGATAATTTCGTAGTTCTATGTTAACAGTGCGGTTGTGTCTTGAACATCACCCTTCTTCATATATCCTTTATCCTTCAGCGGCCCGCGGCGCCATGACTAATACGTGTTTGTGGCCCTTATGAAAAAAAAGGTTGAGTACCGCTAATCTAAATCGATCCAGTAGTACAAAATTTTGCAAATTTTTGGAAAAAGTCATTTTTGAAAAAAGATCATTCAACGGTTAATTTTGAAAAATCATAACTCAAAAACGATAAAAATCACATCTCTGATTTTTGGATATCTGATGTAAAAAAAAACTCAGCTTACAAGAAAACCATGTACCGCTTTGTCACAAATTCCGAACACTTAAGCTTTTTTGATCATTAACACTCCTATACTCGCGCGAAGGAACGTAACTCGTATACTCACAGACTGTGCGCGTCTATGTAATATTACTATTACGTATTTTTAAACGTCATTGTATTTATTCAAAGAAAAAAAAATTGAATGAAAAAACTTCAGAAAATATTTTTTCTTCAACTCTTAGTTTAAATAACCATTTAATTCAAGCCACCTCATTCATTCTCGGTCTGTCATACCTATGCGCGAGTATAGGAAGGTTAAATAGTGTCTCGTTACTCAAAATGGTACTCTTTCACGAAATTAATTTGATTTTTGGATACAATAGAGCCTAAGACCGTATTCTAAAAGGCGACGTCCAGGTCCAAAGCCTTTGGGAACCACTGACGACTTTATATGTCACTAACTGATCCGGCAAACTTCGTCTCACCCAAAAAATTATTTGTTTGTTATAAATACCTTCAAACATCCACGTTTTCTCACTAAGCGCACGTTCATGGGTCCAATCGCAGAACTGTTCATTGATTGATCGACCCTTTAAAATTACCTTTACTATAAAATTTCTAGTACTTCTACCAAAACTCGTCATTATAATGTCAGATTATTTTCAGACACAATTCTCTTTCAAGATTTTTTAACCACTTGCAAATAACATGTTTTTCCGTTACGTGGAATAAATGTTTGATACAGAAAATATGATAGAATAAAGACAGCCCTAAATCGGACAAATCCTTCCTCGAGTTTTGCTCTTATCAACATATTCGGCAATCTATTTCATTTATATATACGATATAGGAATGCTTTTTATCCCATTAAAATCCGTTTCCACTTTCGAAAAAAGATCGATTTCGTTAGCGCAAGCATCAAATGAACTTACAACGCTTGTCACTATGTAACTGTAGCACATATGAGAATTTAATTTTTCGAATTTTCCAATGCCCATTCAGAGTTTTCCGAAAATTTTCAATTGTCATGTTTGATTGGAATATGTTTGATTGAAATATGTGTTTTAATTTTTTGGAACCCCCCATCCATTCCAGAGGACGAAGGGGTGTCATACCATCATAGAAACATTTCTCTTATCCAAAAACCCTCACATCCCGAATTTGGTTCCGTTTGCGTGATTGATTCTCGAGTAATGCAGCCCCCCCTGAGAGAGGGGGGAGGAGTGTCAAACCACCATAGAAACGTGTATTGCCCCGTGTATTACAACCTCCATATACCGAAATTGGTTCCATTTGCTTGATTAGTTCTTGAGTTGTGCAGAAACTTATGCTTCATCCGTATGGTAGCCCCCACTCCCTCTTAGAGAGAGAGGAGGAGTGTTGATTCAAGATAGAAGCCTCCACATGCCAAATTTGGCTCGATTTGCTTGATTAGTTCTCGAGTTATGCAGAAATGTGTGTTTAATTTGTATGGCAGCCTACCCTTAGAGAGAGGGGAGGAGTGTCGAACCACTATAAAATCGTTCATCGATCCCTAAAACCAAATTTGGCTTCATTTCCTTGATTGGTTTTCGAGTTATGCAAAAATTAGTGTTTCATTCGTATCATTTATTTCAGTCCAACCACCATAGAAACATTTATTGCCCCCTAAAACCTTCACATGCCAAATTTGGCTTCATTTGCTTGATTGGTTTTCGAGTTATGCAGAAATTTGTGCTTTTTTTGTACAGCAGCACCCCCTACCCTCCTTAGAGAGGGTGGAGGGGTCTCGGACTATCATAAGAACCTTCCCCGACCTCAAAAACCCCTAAATACCAATATTCATGTCGATCGGTTCAGTGCTTTTCGAGTCCATAAGAATCAGACAGACAGAAAGACAGGAAGACAGAAAATCAGAAAGACAGAAAGACAGAAAGACAGACAGACAACATTCCATTTTTTGATATATAGATGAAATATGATAATTAGTTATCATTTAGGATTACTTGAAGTATTACTTGACGAAATACAAACTCAAAATTATTATTATGAGCAAACTTCGAAATAACATGAACTCGGAAAACCTCTGGTTTCGCTTCCTACTCGCTTTCCACCATCACTCTTCGGATTTACCTTCTTCACACAAATCAAGTGTGACAGCTTGGTCCCGATTTCCAAATTACCTTTCTCCTGCCGAGGCTGCCGTCTTGCTCGATGGTGGGACAAGCAAAACGCTACCGACAGTTAGCACTGTTTGTCCTTCCCCTCTGGAATTGTTGTACATCCTTTGCCGGCTACGTGACCGTTTCGTATCGCCGAAGCTATAATGGTAACAAACGGCCGCCACCGGAGTCACACCATTTTTCGCTATCTATTTTTCGTACATTCGCTCACCGTGGACATGTGTCACAACAGAGGTGCCAAGATAATACAGCCTAATGCACACCCAAAGGACAACTGACAGCGGTTGTGTAACAGCTTTTGTTGGTTTTTTTTTTACTGTGGCTTTTATTTTTTGTCATCTGTTCACGTTTTCATTCGCTGGCTTAGACTGTCTGCGGTAGAGGCGGAAATTTTCCCCCCAAGTACAAATAATTGTTCAATCACGATTTTTATACCCCACAGGTAGGAGATGAGATACTGGCGGTCAATCTGGTGGACGTTACCCGGATGTCATTGGACGATGTGGTGATAATCATGTCGATACCCCGGCGACTTGTGCTAGCCATACGACAGCGGAGGGGATCCCGCGGGGCAAACTCTCCGGGGCCACCACAAATGGCCCGACCGGAGCAGAAACCGCCACCGGTCGTGGTTATCAAGCGTGATTTGCGAGATGACGATCTGGACGATTCGGATCGGGCGCCACGTTCCTCGCGTTCCTCACGAGAGCGAAGGACTGGCGACGGTCGGGAAATGACGGAGTCACGGTCGCGCCTGGGACTGGGCCTAAACAATTACAGTCCCCAAAGTGAGCAGCTCGATTTGTACTACGGTAGCCGACCGGGCCCCCCAGTGGAGACACCGAACTGGGGCTACAAGCCACCACCACCGCCATCGGTTATCACCGAGCAGCCAAAAGGTACCCATGGCTTTCAGACATCTCATTCGTACTATCAGAACGCCGGCACGCTGGAAAGTCTTGCCGAAAAGGTACACTCATTCTATCCGGGCGGCAATCGTCGAATGTCCGCCGGAACCGGTGTCAGCATGTCGCAATCCCACCAACGGTTCCCGCGCAGCGGATCCGATCAGCATTTGCCGCGGGTTGAATACGCAGACTATGCTTCGCTCGGGAGACACACACTACTGCGGTCTAGTCTAAAGTCGGATCTAGTCCAAGCGGCTCCGATCGCTGGCGGTACCCTTGGCCGCTACGGACGTTACGAACCTCCACCTTCTTCACGCACACCGAAATATGCTCCGTCGGCACTGGGAGCAGCAACCGGATCTCTACAGCGACGCTCGCGTCCTGCACTGGATTATTCGAGTGATACGGAGGCCACAATTGGACCTCGGCCTAGCTACTACTACTATAACCACCCGGCGATGGCCAATACGATAGCACGCGGCAGCACCCAGGCCCTCGGTGGTGGCCCAGAGTACGCCAAATTCAACTCATTGCCACGCGAACGTCCCGGTTCGAGAATGGGTCTCCGAAGTCGCATAGGCGAACGTATCCAGGACGAAAACGACGGTAATCTATCGGCCCCGGAGTATTCACTACCTATTCGGAGAGATCCGCGTGACCTACGCCAGCGGATAACAGCGAGCCCATCGATCTTCACGTCGGACGAATACCGAGCTTGGTTGAGACGAGCACCCAGCAGTTCCGCAATCTGTGAACAAATGAGAGCCTCGCGCGATATCCTTAACCAACAGCGGGCGCATCGTTTCTCGTGCTCAGCGGAAAATATCCACGACGTGCTGAAGAATACCGAGAATATCTACAGCAGCCGAACCGGACTGACGGGAGGTACCCTCGATCGATACAGTCTGTCCGCGGGCGGTCCACGAATGTCCTCACTGCCAGTGCGGTCCATGTCTTCGCAGCACATCGGACCTTCCTCGATCAGATCGCCGAGCGTTCGCCGTATGCGACAACTGCTCGAACTGACCCAGGGTGGACCGGGAGGAGGTGTCCCCGGTTCAGCTGTGGCCGCCCTAACCGGTCACCAGAGTCCAGCTCCGACACCAAGCACAACACTCCCCCGAGCCCATCGGCAGATCGACATCAACCCGGCCGAGTACACCAAGTACAAGTTGGATAAACCAGGTAAGAAGATAGGTGTTCATCTTTTTGTTGCCATTCATAACATTTTTCTGCGCAGTTGTCGATGCGATCGGTATGTCCGGTATGCTTTGGATTCATTTGCTGGCGGGACGTGGATTACGCGCCATGTCCGAAACAGCGCAACCACAGCAGCCAATGATACGGGACTTGTACTGTGTTCTGGAGTGCGATCGGATCCACAAGGCTCGGACCGTTGTACGCTCCGGCGATCTCCAGTTCGACTGGGACGAATCGTTCGAGCTGGATCTGGTGTGCAACAAGCAGCTGGATGTGTTGGTCTACTCCTGGGATCCTCAGCATCGGCACAAGCTCTGCTACAGAGGTGCCCTGTCGCTCACTACCCTACTCCGACAATCACCGATTCATCAGCTGGCGTTGAAGGTCCGTCGTTTACCCTTGAACTTGAACACTTCCCGCGAATATAATGTCACGTTTTGTTCGCAGGTTGAACCACGTGGAACAATCTATCTGCGCCTGCGACACACCGACCCATTCCAACTGTACCGTCGGCGGGGATTACCCAGCCTGCGGGGAAACGTTCCGGCTCTGTTTGGAGCCGATTTGGAGACGGTGGTGACACGCGAAGCAAAGGGTGCTCCCGGCAGCGCTCCAGTTCCTATTATTCTGCGGCGTTGCGTGGAAGAAGTCGAACGACGCGGGCTGGACATTATCGGTCTGTACCGACTGTGCGGTTCAGCCACCAAAAAGCGTTTGCTCAGGTTAGTTTCGATTGATTTTGAGACTTCTTGATGGATTGTAAGCAGCAGCGTAGTGTGTGGGTGCCATTTGCCGGGGACGCAGGCCTTTCAGGGCGCCAAAATCCAAAAAAAATCAATAGTAATTCTTTCCCAGAATTTACGATTTTCATGCCAACTCGTCTTAGAAGTTGGCAGCATAATTTCAGATAGCAGTGAAACGTTGTGGGTAGAAGATAGGGTCATTCAAGCAACTTTGCATACTTGAAATCTTCAAAAAAGAATTAGACTACTTTTTGAAAAGGACCAAATTTTATTTTCTTAATTTTTTTACGAAAATTTATAACTCGAAAACTATGATGCCTGCGAAATTCTGACTTTAGGATGAAATGTAGGAAGTTGTTTGAATTTTTATAAAAAACATATCACAATTTTTTTTGGGAAAAAATGCCGAAAAAAAATTTCATAAATTTTCCTCATTTTCCTCAAAATTTTAATTTTTTTTTAATTTTTAAAAATTCTTTAAAAAAATGGGATTAGCCTTTACAATTTCCTATAAGCCGTCCATACAATGGAAGATGGGTACTTTTACAGGGAAACCATTATTCTAACAACAACTTTTTCATGTTTTCTTTGGAAGAATTACAACTTATCCTGATTTCGTTTAATGTCAAGATAACGTTCATGGAGTTGTGCACCAGAGAACCAAATTCCAAATCTGGTTCTAGGATAGAATTAAAAACACTAGTTATATCATAAATTGTTCGAATTTGATTTTTATGCACCAACCTTTGAGAGAGACGAGTTTAAAAAACTACAGAATTATACAGCCATTCCATGCCAAACCGATATAGTGGTTCTCAGATTTCCGCCAAAAGTGGTAGTTTTGTTCTTTACGGCAAATTATTAGTCCCTTTTTTCCAAAAATGATATTTTTTAAATTCATAACTTGTGAACCACTGAACCGATTTAGACGGTCGACATATCAAATTGAAGCTTATAACCTAGTCATTCTTGGAAAAATGCTACGCTTGCAAAAATTTCAGGTTTTGGTTTTGTAATCAAACCGGTATTAGTTTTTTTTATAGTTTTCATGGTCTCAGGACCAAAGGCGCTATATTTTCAAATATTTTTTCTGGAAAGCTGAAAATTTTTCGCATAACATATCTCGAAACCAGGAATGTTTTTTTTAATTCGATTTTGAGTTATTATTTTTCAAGGTTAACCGATGGCTCGAAAAATCATTTTTTCCCATTTTTCCCACTACAAAAAATCATAACTTTTGATCTACTGGACCGATTCAGATGACCGACATATCAAAATCAAGCCAATGAGCTAGTCTTGTTTGAAAAAATATTACACTCTGAATAAAAATGGATTTTGTTTCCGAAATTATTGATTATATTTGTTTTTTATAGCTTACATAGTTTCGGGACCAAAGGCGCCATATTTTTTATATTTTTTCCCTCGAGGCTGAGGTTTTTTCACATTACATATCTGAATACCAGAGAGGTGTTATTTTTCGTTTTTAAGTTATGATTTTTCAAAGTTAACATGTTTTCAGTTTTCGTTTAATATTTCTATGCGACTAGACTTGATGTATGTGACTATAATCCAATTAATTGGCAAGTATGTTATTTTTTTCAAAAAAGGCTAGCTAGTAGGCTTCAATTTGATATGTCGATCAATCGTTCCAGTAGTTCAAAAGTAATAAATTTTTGAAAAAAGTCATTTTTGGAAAAAAAAAAAAAAAAGGAAAAATGATTGGACTATCGGGTAACTTTGAAAAATCATTACTCAAAAACGAAAAAACGCCTCCCTGGTTTCGATATATGTTATGTGAAAAACCCTCAGCTTTCCATAAAAAAATATAGCGCCCTTGATCCCGAGACCATGAAAACTATAAAAAACAAATACAATCAATAATGACAAAACCAAAACCAAAACCTCGAGCCAACCGCGAGTAATTGGTTACATATTACTAACATAGTTGTAAGCAAACATTGTCAAAATATTGAACTCCCGGCCCCGTTAGGCTGACGCCATATGGGCCCTAATAAAAATATATATTTTGGATAAAATAAAAAAAAACCAAAACCTGAAATTTTTGCAAGCGCAGCATTTTTCCAAGATTGACTAGGTTATAAGCTTCAATTTGATATGTCGACCGTCTAAATCGGTTCAGTGGTTCACAAGTTATGAATTTAAAAAAAATCATTTTTGGAAAAAAAAAAGGGAAAAAGTCGATATTTCGGATCACCCTAAAATGAAAATGGGCACCCTAACAGAAAAATTAAAACTACGGGTCTAATAGTGTGCGATAAAGAACGAAACTACAAATTTTTACGAAAATCTGAGAACTACTATATCGGTTTGACATGGAATGGCTGTATATTTAAAATATTTTAGGTTTTCACTATTTTTATGTTTCTTGAGATATCTTTGCACTTGTTTAACCAAACTTCAATGTCTAAATACCATTGGATAGATAATTAAATACTTGTTTGAAGAGCCGTTGGTAGACCTAGGTTTCATTTTGTAATTTGTGAGAAACAAGGATTTGTAAAACAGTGATTGGACGTCACAAAAATAGAGCTTTTTTTTTAGTTTATCAGAATAACCTGTGTTCAAACATTTTTATACTTCTGGAATCTACGTTCTTCTATTGTTGACAAAATATAGAAGGTGTTCATTTGAAACGGGACTGAAAAAACAACAATAATGTTCAAAAGTCGGAAACAGCAAAAAGTCAGGTGTTGTGACTTCACAAAAGTATTTGACTAACTACAAGCCAATATAACTATAAAATATACTCCAACTGTTGATTCTTACTGTATTTAAATGCACTCTACGACCCTTCACATATACCGGTATTGGATACAATTGAAATACTTTCACCCCTTTTAAATCTGAGACTATTTAAAATTGCTTCAGGAAAGCCGAATGGTGATATTCCGCTGGCATAATTAATGCGTCGTGAGCTTGCTGATGTCGACAGTAAAGTACCGTTCGATTGATCAACGTCCTTTGATGATTAGTGCGATAAGGATAAACATGTGATTTGCAGTGATCTGATGCCAGATACTGGTATATTGGAGAGTGTTGCAAAAGCTGAGAAAAACGCTCAAGATAGTAGTCCTATCGAGCTGGAGAATATTCAGGAAGGTTCAGTTGATTGTGTCGAAATTACACCTTCGAATGTTAAATCAAATCTCTGAAGAATATGACCGGAATATTGAAATCCACTGAAAATGTTCCTTTGAAACTATTTAAACATATCTTTGCGATTGAACAATTCCAGCGTGATCATTACAATTTAGTTTGAATAACATAATTAATTAATATTATGCATGTCGGACTCGATTATATATTCGACTATTTAAAAATTTGGATTCGATTATATACAGTTTGAAAATTAAAGTTTTTTATATTTTAAATATGACTTATTTCAAGAATAAATGTAACCTTTCAAAGTTAAAGTGAAATTGTGAAAATCGCGATTTTTGAACAATTTGATTGAATTTTCACCAGGAACTGTTTATATCGATATTGCAGCGAAATTAGAGAGATAGAAGTTGGGCATCAAAGAACAAATTGTAGAGTGGTTAAAGAATTTTAACTTGGTTGATATAAGCAATCAAGTTTAGCATGAATTTTTGGGATAAAATTAATAATTACACATTAAAAAAAATACTAACTTTTGAATTTTCCACTTGGACGGCGCCAGTGGTTGTATGGTTAGCGTAACAGCCTCACAATCCGATCGGCCTGGGTTCAATCCCAGCTGGCGTCGTTGGGATTTTCTGAGGCGAAAAATCTCTGGTTACGTCTTCCTTCGGAGCGGAAGTAAAAGAAGTTGGCCCGGCTCATGAGTTGTTGAGTCTGATAGGTAGGAACAGGTGGAGTCGCCTCCCTGATGTCGGTGATTGGCACTAAAGTGGCGGAAATAGGCCGACGAAAAATAAGTGAAGATAAAAAAAAAAAAATAAAAAAAATTTTCCACTTCCAAAATGTTATGTTAAAATGTTAATCCAGTAATTGAGATGTTCCACTACTATATCCTTTTCTAAATTTTCTCATCGTTCAAATGAAAGCAACAGAATCGTCTTACGTAGCGTACTTTTCAATGTAGAACCAGTTTGAGGCATATATATATATATATATATATATATATATATATATATATATATATATATATATATATATATATATATATACATATATACAGGCAAACCTTTTTTTGTGCGGGGAAAAGGGACCGCATAAAAAAAAATCGTGCGAAACTTCACCAGTAGCTTTAAAAAATCGTGTTCGGTACACATTTTGAAAAAATCTTTTTTGTGCGGTAGATAGGGACCGCATAAGAAAAGTTTCCCCCAAGAAAATAACTCAAATCCACACCGTTCACCGTTCAATTTCCTTTCGTTTCTCTGCTTTGCGACGGGACACTTTTCCTTTTTGGTTGCGCGTGGCTGTTTTGTGCTTTTAGTTGCATGTCGAAACGTGTTGCTGTTAGAAATCATGTCATGCAAACACTTAGAACAACTTAGAGAATTTGATGGGAGGAAGGGGAATAATAATCGAAAAAAACTAAATGGACGATAACTTCGTCAAATATGCTTCTTTTCATATACCGCACAAAAAAAACCGCACAAGAGAAGAAAATAGCACAAAAAAATTGCACAAAAAAAATATCACAAAAAAAAATAGCACAACAAAAATTCGCGCAAAAAAAACCGCACAAAAACAGGTTTTACTGTATATAACTCTGTCATCGTTGAAATTCGAACATATGCGTAGATGATTTTATTTTCTTCAAATATAACCGTCCTGAGAGATTCTGAGAATAAAAAATTGTGAGAAAGCTGTTTTCTGACTTCTAGGGGATGAATCTAAAATTCAAAATCATACCATAATTGGGACACTGACAATTTATGGCATAAAAAAGAATTATGAAAAAATGTTCTGTATCTCGATACCTCCCTAACTCGATGGTCCCCTTGGATATCGAGTTAGGGAGAGTTGACTATAGTATAGACAAAGTGAATGAATCATAACAAATTTAAAGGCATGACCTTAGACGTAGCAAGTAAACTTCTTAAAGCCTTGCGTGCATCATTCGAGGAGATGAAGACGGAAGCATCTAATCATGCCATTCGGTACGTAAAAGAATAGTGTACTCAACTTGATATCCATGACAATTTAAAAGCTGCTCGACCACGAAAAATGAAATAAACTGGAAACTCCACAGCCTAGTATTCTTCAGACGTTGACAAAGAGGAATTTGCATTAGAGGCGGAAGTGTTCAAGACGCAGATGAAGAATCTATTCCCTAACCTCTCCGTGATTGACCTAAACCAACCAAAGTGCACAAAGAACACACAGAATGACGCTTGGAACTAGCAAATCATTCTCGTTGTGCAATTTTCGGTAATTCGAGCTTTAAGGGGGTATTTTAGTGTAGAGACACGAATTTCGGACGTTTTTTCGAGCTCCGTAAAAATGAAACAAAGAATAACACGTTTAAGGTTCGTTGTTATGGCCGTACCAGGTTAGATACCGCATCACTAAAATGGCTCAAACTCGATAAATAATAGGAATTGATTTTTTTCAAATTTCTAGACTAGAATAGTGCCTTAAATGGTCAATAATGACGCCGGCCTTACAGTCACCAGGGGAAGGGAAGGAATGTTAGTATGATATTCACCGCCCGAAGGTCAGAAGGGTCGCCTGTATAGCGTGGTTCCCTCGCGTTTATCAAGGAAGGGGTAGTTGTTAGTAGGTAAGGGTTATGAAAATCAGGATTCACTGTGGTAAGTGATGTGTTTATGTGAATACTAATTATCGACCAGTTGACGAAACGAAAACTCGAAAATCAAAAGCATATCGAAACGGCAGAAGATATTAAAGTTTGACCTAAAAAGGTCTCCTTTGCAGTCGGGACTGCGGTAAGTGATGTGATTCTGTAAGCGCGCAAACATCCACTAGACGAAACGAAAAAAGCGCGGACACAATTACCGGATGAAACAAGAACTCGAACATCAGATGCATTTCATTTTTTTTTTGTCCTGAAAAGGGTTCCTGTGTTCTCTTCCTAACATCGAGACGGCGCTACGAATTTTCCTGACGCTTCCAGTTCTAGTGCCATCTTGCGAACGCAGTTTCAGCAAGCTTGAATTGATTCAAAATCTGCGTTCAAAAAAAACCAAGACCGATTCAATGGCATGGCAATTCTTTCGATCGAGGAATAATCACAAGCAGTCATTGATCTAGATGCACATGTGGATCATTTTGCTTCAGCTAAAGCGCACAAGGCAAAGATTTGGCTAGTGAACATGCGAAGCTGGTAATGATGTTTATAACCATCTAAATACGAATAAACTGCTCAAAGATAACACTGGTATAAGTGAGTAGTTTTCTCAAGATATCACAATTTCAAAACTAGTGAAAAAAAATCGAAAAAAGTGGTATTTTTTTGGGCGCCGTTTTCATAGTTTGCCGGAGGCGCTGTCTCCCCTCACTACACCGATGATTGTAAGTCTGTATTGTTTTTTTTTTGGTTTCTTATAGGGAAGCTTTCGAACGGAATAGTCGCGCGGTTGAGCTGACACCCGATCACGTACCGGACATTAACGTGATTACCGGTGTACTGAAGGACTATCTCCGTGAACTTCCAGAGCCTCTGTTCACCAAGTGTTTGTTCCAGATGACGGTGGATGCACTAGGTAGTGAAGATAGCTAGGGGAGGAATTGAAGTCTAATTGTTGTGTTGCGGCTTTTTTTCCAGGTGTTTGTTTACCAGATGATCCGGAGGGTAATGCCAAGTTGATGCTCAGTATTCTAGACTGCCTGCCTCGGGCGAATAGGGTAAGTGGTGGAAGATTGTTTACGTTTTCTGACGTCTGGTGTACGTGACAACATTGGTAAATCGTTATAGGCGACGCTGGTCTTCCTATTGGACCATCTTTCGCTAGTCGTTTCCGCTGCGGAACGCAATAAGATGTCTGCCCAGGCTCTGGCAACAGTTATGGGTCCACCCCTAATGCTGCATTCATCCAGCGCCGGTTCCAACGAGGAGATCGATCACGCACAACCAATCGCAGTACTCAAGTATTTGCTGCAAATTTGGCCCCAACCCCAGCAATCCTCAGCTGGCCCCGTCGTGGGTACTTCAGGTAACGTAATCTCTGACTTCCTGCTAGCAAGTGTCAAATTGCAAAATCTAGATGTTGCGTATTATTTCACCTCTCTTCATTTCATTGGTTGAATTATCTTTTCTAGCGAATGCAGCTGATCCCTGCCAGCAAACAAAAAAAAACTGTCATTCACGCACGGCATTTTGATTGTTATCATCTTCTGTTTGTCGTTTCGAGCGCCAGATTTCAAACCGTATGGAATGCAATCCGTTGGTAGCGATTAATCCGCTCTAATTTCCTAGTCTCTCATCTTCAACAAAACAACAAACAAACAAAAACCCATCAAACCATTATTGTTTTCTTAGCAGGAATCGCCACTCCCTTTTTTCCCTCACTCCGCTCTCTCATCTGTTTATGCGTAGCCAACACCCATAACCTCACAACCAACACGTAGTAGAGCCCACCCACAAGAAAACGATCCAAACCGAGATCGAGTGAGTCAACTCGATCGTGCGCGCTCTCATCCAAACACAGATCATGAACCACACTCACAAACACACACACACACACACACACACACGCGCACACGTCTCTGTTTGGTTT
This sequence comes from Toxorhynchites rutilus septentrionalis, assembly GCF_029784135.1. NCBI lineage: Eukaryota > Metazoa > Arthropoda > Insecta > Diptera > Culicidae > Toxorhynchites > Toxorhynchites rutilus. Next base: position 16,796,665 of record NC_073744.1, on the reverse strand, counting down.
TTAACGTCATGTGCATCCCGCTGAATCTTCTGAACGTTCTTTTTTCTCGATACTTTTTTGAATTTCGTAGATATTCCGATTTGGCAAATCAAGATTGTACACAATCTCACACAAAAACATTTTCTCTGTGTAAATATTTCTCAATTGTGGATTACTACACTTCATTTAAAGAAAAGGCACAAAACGCATACCAAGCAAAAAACAAACATTACTCTCGTGACACTAACTCAAGCGTTATGAACAGTTGGCCCACCCATTGTGTGAGTAAATTATCCCCGTTCAGCCAAATCAACCGGATTTAGATATGCGCGTGTGTGCGTGTGTTTCGGTTCTGGGTAACCGGAGCCGCGGAATCGATAGTCATTAGCTGGGAACAACGGACAAGCAAACAAAAACAACAACAACAACAAACACAATAGGAGTGTGCGATTCCTGCTCCCACCACCACGGAATAGTTGTTGTGTATGTGTATGTGCGTGTGTGCGTGTGGGTGTTTGTCGGATCTTATTTTTCCTTCTAATAGAAACTGTCACTCGATTTCTATCAACCCAACTATTTCCCGTATCCATCGAAAGACTGCTCTGACTAGCCGTGGGCTATTACATATTCAATCCATCCACCAAGCCTTCAACCTTTCCTACGCTAACTCTAATCATTAGGGTTGTTGCCCTATAGTTATTGTATCGTGTAGATGTTACTTATTGTGTGTGTGTGTGTGTTGTGTAGAGTTGCCTTTGTTGTAGCGATGGAGAAAACAATTTAGAAAAAAAATAATAATGAAGATGGTGATGATTTGCTGCTCAGATTAGCGAGAGTTACGAGAGTCTCGAGCCAACCCAATTTTTAAAGTCTTCATATGAGCAGAACTGCTGGTCAGCCAAACCATGTTCCATCGAACAGAACAAGTAATAATCGGTTGGAGCAATAGTTGGGAAATGGGATTTGAGCGTGTTCAAGGTTAGGTCGACTGTTGTCACGCTGTAGAATCACTTTTTTGTGCTTCTGCTCGTTTTGTGGACGTTTTTCGCGCAGTGCTCGGCTCAATCGCTTCAGTTAAAATCTCCGAAACCGTCGAAACCGGTCCCCAGTGATGGCTTTGTTCAATCTTAACAGCTCATAACAGATAATACTGACCTGGTTCCACCAAATACACAACATAACATTCGCAGCATAAACCCCCATGATTTTATTTTCTTCGGATCGATGTAGAGAAGCCATTTTATTCATCTTTCGTCACGATGCGATGAAGCTGGAGCCACTGGAGCAGTTGCTCAAAGACGAAAAACGACGTTCAACGTCCCTTGGCTTCAAATCAAGAGCAACTCAAGTTTTTTGCTTTTGAATCATTTCTAACGCATGCGATCGCTTGCAAATGGCTTGGTTGGTTACTCTTGATGCTGGAGCAAGCTCTTCTTAGATTTACGGATCCTCATTGAGTAATGCCTCCAATTCAGCGTCTTCGGAGGATTTTGATCTTTACCATGCGGACGGTTGTCAATATCGAAATCACACAAACTTTTGACGTAGGATTACGTCTTTCGGGAACATATTGGAGTACAAATTGAAAATCGAAAATCGATCACATCGTGAAAATTATCCTCTTTCAAACGCTTGTTGCTCAGTCATTTCATGATGGATTCATGAAATTTTTGCGTCAATCGATTTCGGCATTCCATAACAATTTTTTATATTGAATAAAACAATATATGTCATGAAACTAACCATCGAACAATTGAAAAATCTCAACCCCTATCCTAACGGAAATACCCTCTTCTGATTGGTCGAAATTGACGACACATGCGGCGGGTCCCTAACAGAGACATCAGAAGCAAGCTGCCTGGGGGAAATCGACATTGCAAATACATGAAATCAGGGGGAACTTTTGTTCCTACCGAAATGTATTCCCTAACAGAGACATCGAAACCAAGCTGCCTGGAGGGAACCGACATTGCAAATACATGAAAGTAGGGGGAACTTCTGTTCCTACCGAAATGTGTTTCCTAACAGAGACATCTAAGCCATTCTGCCTGGAGAAAATCGACATTGCAAATACCTGAAAGTAGGGTGAACTTTTGAATACATGAAACGATTTATTTCATTTAAAATCAACAGATAGCCTAACGGAATCCTACGTCAACTATGCGGTCGTGTCTCGGGCAAAACCCTCCTGTGACTTTTTGAAGTTTTTTCTCGAAAATTTTCAAATTTTTTTTGGGTGTGCAGTTATAGAAAAAATAAGTAACAGGTAGAAATGCATTTATGGTGACCCTCGGATGCTGAAGTTTTCAGTTTTCTCGTAATCTAACTTAAATTTTACTTAGACGTCGTGCACAAATTACGTAACGCGAGTAGAGGGGTTCGGGGGGTCGAGGTTTCGTTACTTAATGTGACATAGGGAGGAGGGAGGTAGCCGTCATTGTTACGTAACAAAATTCCATTATTATTCCTGGATAAATTCACGCGTTCCTAACTTCGATTCAGAGACCGAAAGAGGTGTGTTTACTGAGCCAAGATGATAAAGCACGTGTAAAAATGGGTAGTAAGCAGGCACCGCTTAAGGGGGTATTCTCGTGTAGAGGCACGAATTTCGGACGAATTTCGCATAAGTCAGTCATGTCTCACGATACAAAATCTTTATTCTCGAATAAAAAACGATACAAAGTCGACAACCAACACTCGATAGTTTCAGCGCGATCGTTATTTTTTTACCTTCAGAGAACGTTGCGTGACTTATGCGCCACCCTGTATCATTGTTTGTTTATCTATCTTTTAACAATAAAACTAAAATTGAACGGAAAAAAATATTTATAATTAGAATAGTTAAAAGCTGATGAAGTGAGGGGACTCAAAAAAAATTGTGCCATGGCGTACACAATTCCAGCCCTTCTGGTTATCTGAAACAAGAAATATCGAACAGATTCGGAATCAGTAAAGATGCCGTTATCGCATGAACCTCGGACAAGTCAAAAACATGTTTTTTGACAAAATGGCGGCCATTCGAAGAAAAAAATGCAGTTTTTAACGTTTTTTCTCCTGTTTCCCGATTTTTTGAAAATAATCAAATTTAAAAAAATGTTATTTCTTATTGGTTCATGCGATAGAGAGTACAGATTGTGTTCTTATAAATACGACATAAATTGGTTCAGTAGAACTTGAGGTATCGTGTCCACAGTTTCTGGTTTCGAGTCAATTATTATGGCCGTACCAGGTTAGAAACCGCATCTTAAAAATGGCTATAATTCGGTAAATGATAAGATTTTCGAAAACGTTATTTCTAGGGTACATTCTCGATTGCCTCAACACCAGAAATATAAAGGAAAATATTTTTGATTTTTTTCAAATTTCTAGTCTAAAATACTGCCTTAGTGCTTCTCGAGTATCGCGTTAATCTACCGAATCATGATTTTGTCATGCCTGAAAAATATAAGCATATTCCGTCTGTTATCGCAGGATGCAAAATAAAGCTAGGGCATCCCGATCATGCTGAAGTAGTACTATGCAGTGTCCCAATATACGTTGTAGTTTGTTCAGGAAGGTATTGTTCTTCGAACGCTGCCTGAATTCGAGATTATTCTGTACCAAAGAATAATCAACGCGACGTTTTTGAGTTTCTTGCAGAGCCCAACTTGCGATTAAATTATTAAATGAAGATCAAACTTAGTTTATAGATAACTTTTACATGATCTAGCAATGTTTGTTTTCAATTGAAGATGAAATGATGACAATAACACATGCCAAAGTCATATTATAGGGGTTTTGCAAAAAAAAACTGCAGTACAAACCATCCGTACTATAAATTAATAAAAAGTATAGTATAAACAGTATAATATTATGGTTATGATTTAATTACATTTCTTCATATCCTATAGTTACATTTAGGTGCCTATTCTATCAAATTCCTTCTAAAAATCCTACTCAATTTGAGCGAGGAAAGTGTCACCTATATCTGGGTGACGGGGCGTGGATGGAGGACCAGACGAGAACTCTCGTTTTAAAAAGGTCATAGATATTTTTGATCTATCATTTTTATGAATTGAATCTTGATTCAATATTAGTTACTACAAATTCTTCAGCATGCAGTGCATTCAATTGAGTTGAAAGTGGGAGTGTCCCTCTTTCCCGGTAGGTTGAATACTTCTTCATGATCAAGGGCTAAGAGATCTCACTTGGATGAAAAACTCAAAACAAGGGACCTTGAATTGGAACAAAACATTTTTAGTATGCAGGGGAATCGTTAGCTAATTTGTGGAATGACATAGCGATCGATGGATATCCCGTCAAAGCAGAAGATATTAAGTCCTCGAACTCCCAAATCGACGAAGCGGTATTAGTACGATATTAAGCCGAGTGGTTTGCTCGTCACGTAAGAACATCCCAAGACCTTCTGCAAGTAGTGAAATGTAACGACAGGGACTGCTTCATTGAATGAAGGATTAGTTACTTTTGTGTAAATCAACATCAATTTATACCAGTCCATGTTCTTAATAAGATAAATGCCGGATGGTTTGAAAGCACTAATTCCAACAGATGTGAGCATTAATTTTTCGTCTATGTTTGTTCAAAATTCATTGAACTTGACGAGAGTTCTTCCGAAGTCACTACTTGCATATCAAGAACTCCCGTCTGAACATTTGATTCCGACTTGTGCAGATATCTGAGTTTTATACGTTAATATTCTCATTACTTAAAAAAGCTAAACAAACTTTCAAACGACTTTGAATTTGTCTACAGATTAGCGTTACGTAACATAAGGGGGAGGGGGGTGGTCCAAAAACCTCATTTTTAGCGTTACGTAATTTGTGCACGACGCCTTAATATCTAAGGGCATTAGAAAAAATCTTTTTCAGATGTGAACGGCTCAAGTTAAAATCGTACGAAGTGTACGAGCGGTAGAAAACTCGGCACATACTCGAAACGGGTTCATTAGTTCATTAGTTCAATTAGTGCGTGAAGAGGGGACTCAAATGAATGTATGTGAGCGCAAAGTTCGTATCCGTATATTAAAATTAATTGATTGGATAAGATTAGAACAGTCGAAGTTTGAGAGGATCAGGTTTGATACGAATATCGCTTTAGTGACGTCTCTACGTAGATTTAGTGAGTCTAGTCCAATTAATTTGGAGCGATATTCATAATTTGGAAGATTTGAAGGATCGTTCCAAGGCAAATTACGTAGAGCGAAACGAACGGATTTGCGTTGAATCACCTCGATTCGCTGAACGCCAAGATGACCTCCTTGAGGTACGCCCGATGTAACTCGAAATGGAGGAGATACAGTGATGCTTCTGAATCCGGACGCTTTTTAATCCGGACACTTTTTCATTACATTCAATATCATGCCAAAACCATCACATTTTTTGCATGTTGAATTAATGTGACTGATAGTTACTATTGTATCAATTCAATTTAGCGCCAAACATAGTACCTAGCTGTTAACAAAAATAATGTCAAAAATCGAAAATCAATGTGAAATTCACAAACCCGTGTCTGGAATAAAAATCACATTCAGAAAATGATTTCAAATCCGGACGGTCAAAAGTTGACGATTAATTTTCTCATTGAAGGAGTTGCATTAGGGTATGTTAGAAGCCTTAATATAGAGTATGGAGTGTGGAGCAAAGATGTTCGATCCGGAAACCGCTAAACTCTTCGGTATACAGGACGGGGTCGATTATATGATCCGTTTGTGTGTACGTGGGTAACTTTGTAACTTTGTCTGTAGCGCTGGCCCACATTAGGAGAAATTTAACCACCTTCCTGTGAACCGATTGATCTGAAATTTGGAACACACCTTAATTTCTGCAGCCATTATAAAGCTGCGTATTTCATGATCTTGAAAATTCAAAATGGCGGCCGCTACAAAATGGCGGATTTTATTTTTTCTCTAAACCCCATCAATATGGGTATAAAACGAAAGGGCTTGACTGGTAGAACACACTTATTTATGAAAAATTCAAATCCAAAATGACCGTCAGCACAAAATGGCGCCAAATATATAGTAGGCTAGTAGAATAAAATTATTGATGAAAAATGTATATCCAAGATGGCGGCCGCTACAAAATGGTGGATTACATATTTTCTCAGAACCCTATCAATATGGGTATCAAACGAAAGGGATTGAGTAGTAAAATACAGTTATCTATGAAAAATGCAAATCCAAAATGGGCCACGTCAGATTTCCAATATCTACTGTTAGTTGTTTCATTACATGCCTCACGATTTTATTTTAGTCTCATCAATGCCCTAGATTAATGAAGAAAGGGGTGTGATAATTACTAACTGCTATTTGTCCATTTATTTTCTAGCTTTTAGTACATCATCTGTATTATTATTATGTTTAATCCCAATGAAACCGTTGAACTTCAAAAGTGTGTTTTACTTATTTTATTCTTTTGTTTGAAGTACATTATCTGTATCATTAGTATATTTCTCTACAATAAAACCATTCAACAATTTCTTAAAAATTTTGGATTTGCATTTTTCATAAATAACCGTGTTCTACTAGTCAAGCCCTTTCATTTGATACACATATTGATAAGGTTTGGAAAAAAAATATATATGGCGCCATTTTGTGCGGGCGGCCATTTTGAATTTTAATTTTTCATAAATAACTGTGTTCTACTAGTCAACCCTTTCATTTGATACACATATTGATGGGGTTTAGCGAAAATATGTAATCAGCCGTTTTGTAGCGGCCGCCATCTTTTGTAGTGGTCATTAGGGTGTCAATGAAAATGGTCATCTCGAGTTTCAAAAAGTTACCCCATAAAAAATGTTCACCACCTCGAAAAAACACCCTATGCCAATTATCAGCTCAACCGGACTTAAGGGAGAGTGGCGCAAAGCGGTCAAAGTTTGAGTTTTTTGAAAATCGAAACATCACCCAAGGGGAGAGTAAAGGAAATTGGGGTTTTCGAAAAAAAAATTAAAATTGCATGAAACGTCGAGATCTAGTGTCATCTCGAAATTTTGTCAAAAATCGACACTGGAACTTTTTCGGCATGCGAAACGAAAAGTATGGTTTAGGGTGATAATAAAAATTTTTCATTCGGAACTTGCTACGAAATGTTGATTTGAACAATAATATATCATAGTCAAAATATTAGCTCATTCGGACTTCATTTACTGGTATCACAAACGTTAAAATTTAATTTTTTTTTTGAAAAACGAAAAATCACCGAAAATCGAGGTTTTAAAAAAAATTGTTGATGCCAAATGTCTTAAAATTGCATTATTCGTCGAGATTTACAGTTATCTCAATTTTTTTTTATAAAAAAAAATGTTTTTTTGGCACTTGGTCGTTTTTTCGTCTGAGAATTTGATTTAAAAAAAAAAAATTCTGAGATAACTGTAAAACTTAACGTCATGCAATTTTAGGACTTTTGGCATCATTTTTTTTTTAAACCCCGATTTCCGCGTTTTTTTTTTGATTTTCAAAAAACTCAAATTTTAACGTCTACGACACCAGTAAATGAAGTCCGAATGAGCTAATATTTTGCATAAGGTATATTATTGTGCAAATCAACATTTCGTAGTAAGTTCCGAATGAAAAATCGAGATAACTATTTTAATTGGCACCCTAAACCATACTTTACGTTTCGCATGCCGAAAAAAGTCCCAGAGTGTCGATGACAAAAAAATTTTTTTTTGAGATGACACTAGATCTCGACGTTTCATGCAATTTTAAGACATTTGGCATCAAAAAAAAAAATCGAAAACCTTAATTTCCCTTACTCCCCCCCTTGGGTGATTTTTCGATTTTCAAATAACTCAAACTTTGACCGCTTTGCGCCACTCTCCCTTAAGTCCGATTGAGCTGAAATTTGGCATAGGGTGTTTTTTCGAGGTGGTGAACATTTTATATAGGGTAACTTTTTGGAATTTTAGGGTCGATTTTTTCCCATACATTCATTGGCACCCTAGTGGTCATCTTGGGAAAATACAATAAATAATTTAATTAATAAAAAACTTTTATACTAAACATGTTTCCTTTTAGTCCCGCTACTTATGACGCACCCGTCAAGAGGTTCTACAATAATTAATAAATAATTTTTCTCAAAGAATTGCACCAAGAAAACAAGTGTCCGGATTTAAAAGCAAAAGTGTGTTGAAATCACGACACGAAGACAGAAGCTTCAAATTTTGGACAAATATAACATGATTTTGTGGAATTCTGTGATTCATAACTTAGATGAAGACCTTCTAATTCTATAGGAACGCTTATTTTTTATGCTGTGTCAATATTGTCAATATGTCAATATTTTTCACTATTTGAAGTTATATTCGTAAGGGCTTAAGCGTCCGGATTTCGATGCATTACTATACCTCACTACTCCACTCGTTCTTCGATATAGAAAGCACAAGCAGGAAAGCAAATAAATTCGCAGAACAAATGTGTAAGGACATGAGTAAGTTTCCAATTTTTGTTACTTTAAGCGGTTTATGAGTTGGCAGCAAAAGTAGTTATTAACGTTAAAATTATTCCATAAAAATTTAACATGTTTTTTGATCTGGCATATTACTGAGGGACGCAATCTTGCCGTAGGACTAGTTGATTCAGATGAAAAAAAACGAGGATAAATTTCTTGAAACTGTGTAGAAACTAGGTGAAACATAACAGTCCTCAATTAAAGTCCATCCCGGAGATTCGAAATCAAATAATCCGTACCAGTTGCAAACCGTTGTGGGCATATATTTTCATAAAAGGAAAAATTAGACTATAAGAAATTCGTGAAGTCTGTACTGATTATATTTTGAGTTTGCCTGGTAGTATTGGTATCAGTCGAAAGGATTTTTCTATTATGATCAATATTTGGAGAAGAGAAGAAATGCTATGATAATTATCAAAGAGATCTTTGATATGAAATTTGACGACTTTTATGAAAAAACATGCAAAAATCATAATCTTCTTCGCAGTCTCTTCAGCATCTAGATGTTATTTCATTAGAGGGAGCTAAACGGGTACATCTAAGAATGTTTGATTGATTTTTTCTCGGTTTTATTGACTTAACAAAACTCTTCAAAAAATATAAAATAATATTTTTTTTGGGCTTGCGTGTTCCGTTTTTATTCCTGTAGTTCAGTTCCTGTAGTGTAGTGTAGTCCTACTAATACCAAAAGTGAACTATATTGCTGAACAAAATTTTATTGTTAAATTTCGGAGATGAGTTTCTCTCACCACAATTAGCGCAATCTGTAGTCATTGTTAAAATGTCAGAGTCTTCTTCTTCTTCTTCTTCAATGGCACTAACGTTCCTAGAGGAACTTCGCCGTCTCAACGTAGTATTACTTGCGTCATTTTTATTAGTACTTAGTTGAGATTTCTATGCCAAATAACACGCCTTGAATGCATTCTGAGTGGCAAGCTCTAGAATACGGGTGATCACAGTGCAAGTCGGAGGAAATTTTTTTGACGAAAAATTCCCCCGACCAGAACGGGAATCGAACCCGAACACCCGGCATGTTAGTTATGACGCTAACCACTCGGCAAAGGGAGCACCCCTAATGTCAGAGTCTAACGTTTGAATTAAAAAAATGAACTTTTTTCGAATGGTGATGAAAAAAAAACTAAGACAGATAATTAAGTTTGATAAATTTCCCATAGAAATTAATTATGTCAGCTTACTTGCAAAAAAAAATTCTATGCTCTTGCGAGCGACCTTCTGGCAGTTAACCAGAACATTCGCCATGGTGGACGAGAACACGCGTGTAGGCATGTTTTTGAGCTCTTTCTTCGTTTTATTTATCAATTCCTTCTCAGTTTTCACGACAAAATTATCGGTGTAGACCTTACGCTTCAGGTCTGCCCAGAAATTCTCAATGGGACGCAGCAGGGGGACGATATTCAGTCGCTCCATCTCCTCTAACGATCGCTTCGAGTAGGGAGCCGACGCCAGATCCGGCCAGAGCACCGCATCGTCGCCCTTATGGTCTTTCTTGTTGAACGATGCAACTTTCGGTAGGCACTTCGCACTATAAATTTCCCCGTTTACGGCCAGTCCGGAGCTAAAGAAGAGCAGCTTTGACATCCTCCTCTCGCTGATTGTCAGCCACAGCAGCACCTTCTTGGGGAACTTGATGTGTGCAATAAACTTCACCTCGGTGCTCACTTTTTTTGTGGGAGAAGTTAAATACGATGTGTCCTGTCAATCACGCCACGTCACGATTCGCCGAAAAAATCGGCTTGACCATCTTATTCAGCCACTGCCGCTGTATCATTGCCTGCAGCTCCGAGAACAGTGGACGGGACTTCCGCTTCCTGACATGTATGGCTATTAGGGTGCCAATGAAAATGGTCATCTCGTATTTCAAAAAGTTACCCCATAAAAAATGTTCACCACCTCGAAAAAACACCCTATGCAAAATATAAGGTCAATAGGACTTAGTGGCGCAAAGCGGTCAAAGTTTGAGTTTTATGAAAATCGAAAATTCACCCACAGAGGGAGTAAAGGAAATCGGGGATCTCGAAAAAAAAATTGTCAAAAAACGGCATTCTGGGAATTAGTTTTTTTCGGAAGACAAGACGAAAAGTATGGTTGTGGGTGCCAATAAAAATAGTTATCTCGATTTTTAATTCGGAACATGCTACGAAATGTTGATTTGCACTTTAATATTCCCTATGCAAAATATTAACTCATTCGGACTTCATTTACTAGTGTCTAAGACGTTAAAATTTGAGTTTTTTGAAAAACAAAAAATCACCGGAAATCGGAGTTTTCATTTTTTTAGTGCCAAATTTCTTGGTCAATTTTTTGTCTGAAAAAGAATTTTTGACAATTTTTTTTGAATAACTGTAAATCTCGATGTGTTACACAATTTTTTTCTTGCGATGCTCAGATTGTTGTCCAATAGTGCCAAGATATTGTAGATGCCGGAACGGGCGTATCGGGCGTCCACAAAGTGCCGCACGATGTCCGTTTTCCGTTTTCCGAGTACCGACCTTTGAACGCGCACACTTCTGAACGGAGTAGCTTCACTGTTTTCGCCATCACGGTTAGTGTTTGACTGATAGAGCTGTCAATTTTTTTCTGCTGACTCATGGGTTACTATGATCGATGGGTAGTTTTCTGCTGACTCATGGGTTACTATGATGCATGGGTAGTTTCGTCAGTGCGTGTGAAGGTAAACCCATGAAAAATCGGCACTTTTTGTCCATTTTTTTAATGCAAACGTTATTCGTGATGAAATGGTAAAGCAAACTAAGCTCAAAAAAATACAGCTGTCAAAATGGCGCACATATCAAAATATTTTACCGGCATTAAGTCCTCTAAAATTCCTCTAAAAACATCCATCACTATCATGTTTCTATATAATATTTTTGTTTATTGCATCGATGTGCATCAAACGCGGAGGCGAAAGCTTTTCTGTCAGTATACTATTTCTGTACCTAACTCTCCACCTCTGCTCGAGTACAAACATCTCTGTCGTAATCTGTCTTGTGCTGTAACCCCTGTCAAATACCGACCAATTAAACAAATCCAAATAAGAAACAACAACAAAAATGAAACAAACCAAACGAAAACTTCACAATTCACTCTCATAAAGCGTACGCAATATCTCGTGGTTAATTCAGAGTCCTATGTAGACAGGTCGGCGCGGCGAGCCAGTAGAGCCGCGTGGAAACAAAGCCAGTGCGTTGCAAGTGGGCAAATCACAAACGCCTCTCCAGTCCCTCCCGTCGGCCAGCAGCCTCCACCAGCAGCAACAGCTACTGCAGCAACAGCAGCAGCATCAGGCGGCTCAGCAGGCATCATCCTCCCTGTCGGTGGGGACGGGGGCTATCTCACGTTCAGTAGCCAGCAGTCCATCAACAACATCCTCACAACTCGGTCCGCATCCGCTCTCAGCCACTCCCAGCAATCTACAGTATCAATCAGTAGTGGCTCAGTTAGCTCAATCCCATCGAGTCTCGCAACAAGTGGGCCAACAGGTAATAACATAACACACCAAACACCGACACACAAACAAAGCCTACCCACACACCTACACTCCTACACTTGCATTGCGTATAATACACTCGGAGCAGCACCCAAAGCACCTGCATCAAATAAAGTTCAATGCCCAATCTTCATTTTTGGTAGCCCATTAGTGCAGCTTTTTTTAATAATTGATTTCTGTTTCACCTTCAGCCCCATCCATTGGAGGGCTCAGCGGCCTCGGCGGCGCACGTCCAATCGCCGCATCACGCCACACCCTCCCCAAGCTCTAGTTCCACCTCTTCAGCGTCCGGATCTGGATCCGGTAAGTAATCCTCAAACCAAACTTCAAACTGTAGTGAATACTACAGCGCATCTCGTGATTCCTCCCGTAGGCACTGACACCATCAAGCGCGGAGCCTCACCCGCCTCGGTTAAGTTTAAAGAATCCAGCAGTAGCTATTCCCTGAAGTCCGACACCAGCCGCATTCTGAGCAGTAGCAGCAGTCTGGCGAAAAAGTACGCCACCAATGGGAGCGATCCCGTTGCCAATGGTTCCGCCCCGCTTGATCATCAGCACCATCTCGCACTGTCGTCATCCTCCTCCTCCTTGCTTCTTGGGAACGGTGCGGGTAGCAACGGTGGTCCCACAAACGGCACTCGTAAACGGGAAGGTAACGGCGCTACTCACGGCATTAGCAGCACCAGCAGCAGCATCAACAACAACAATGGACCAAATATCTCCTCATCATCTGATCTACAACTTCCATCCAGAAGTGTTCTTTTCTCATCGGATTATCTGTCATCCACATCGACGACATCGCAGCAGCAGCAGCAGCAGCAGCAGCAGCAGCAGCCGCACGCGGTGTCGATTGCATCACACGGAAAGGTTTCCACTACGTCATCACCATCGAAATCCTCGGCAGCGATAGCGGGGACATTACCCATTTCTTCGCTGGACGTTGCCACGTTCAGTCTGGACGAGAAGAACAACCTGGTGGTGTCTCCATCGCCCTCGGAATCGTCTCATCACTCGTCGAACTCTTCCCTGCGGGAACGCTCGCCACAGAAATCGCCGTCCCTGAAGCGTCAGGAGCCGATCGATCGCACTGGGGAAAGCGCAAGCAGTGGATCGAGTTTCATTTCCACACTCAGGAGCCAAACTCTCGGCAGCTATCAGTTCCCGTCGAGTAGCTTGAAGTTACCCGGTCAGTTGAGTGCAGACTCGTCAACCTCCGCAGACGATGGAAGCACTTCGTCGTTGCTTCGCAAACTAACCTCGTCGCTGTCGAGAACGATCACCAGCAATACAGGCACATTACCATTATCTTTAGGTAGGCAGCAAAGTGCGAGTAGTTCATTATATCAGCAAGACATGGGCTATTCGAGTGGCAGTAGTGGTAAGCCAACTAGTAGTTACGCAAGCTCAGGCGGAAGCATGCTGGGTGAGGGTAACAATGGTGGTAACGGTGCGGTTACCACAGCCGCGGCGGTCAGTAGCATGAGTATCTACGGTACGCTTCCGAAAAATTCCTCAATCTATTCTTACGGTGGTACATCCACTGGTTTGTTAACGGGAACCTCGAGCTCGTATGGTATTAGCGATCGACTTCGAGCGCTGACCGGTACCGGTGGAGGTGGAGGTATTGGGGACAGTGGCATGATGGGAACATCCGCTAGCTCCAGAACCGACAGTGGAGCCGGCTCCAGTGATGCCGATCTGGGAGCAAGCGGATACGACTACGAGTCGTCTGGATTCTCGTCCACTGGGCTGACTTCCTCCTATGGTACCTCGGCCTCGATGACCACTTCGGCGACTTCTGGTGGACTATCGTCGTCTTATTTCAGCACCGGAAGCGGCACTAGTCCCTTCAGTATGGGAGGGAATGGGACAAGCGGTGAAGGTAATGGTAGTAATGGCCATCCAATGTACCGAGTGCAATACTCGTCAACGAATCCCTTTCTACCCAGTTACAATCCACCGAGCGATAATGGCGGAACAGGTAACGGCGCCGCTAGCGGTCGGAACGGTGGCTTGAAATCCTCGGACGAGGATGACTCGTTCGATATGAAATAGGAAGGTAGCCCATTTGCTTCAAATCAGTATTATTAGTGGAAAACTAGTCGAGGGAAATACATAAGCAGGAACTATTCGTTGATAGGAAGCTGTCGAACAACTATTGCGACTAGCAAATTTGTGTTTTTAGTTTTTTGCGCATATTTCGAGAAGTAGGATGGAAATAATCAGATCCTAATTCTCAACCTCTCTGACTCTTTCTGATAAGTTCCGTATCGGGTTTGTTTGACAAAAAATTCAACGCAACTTGAGCAAAACCATACATAAATATTCGAATCAATTACATGCATTTAGACGAAAACTACCCCCAAAAAACATTGAAACACAACACACAGATTGTTAAGATTATTACTGAACGTGCATTTTATACGCTTTACTTGTCATTCAACTAGTAAAACTCGAATTTTGCAGTGAAGAAAAAACCAAACAATAATAAGCTTAAACGAAACTGTCACACTCACAGTAGCGGTGGCAAATGTAACGCGAAATCACACACATACACACACACACACTAAAGCTAGCTCGTAACGTCACTAGCTGAGGACAAACGTAAAAATAAAAACAAAATAAAAGACACAGCGTATAGGAGGTAAATTGCGAGCAAACCAAAAGATACAACTGAATACAATAAGACGAAAGAACAAGACTTACTTTTACATTACACTTAATGGTAATTTACAAGTGAAGAATAATAAGAACGAAAGCGAAACAAACACAAAACACCCAAACACATTCAACAACAACACACATTGAAGCAAACGACCGAAAGCTGTCACAGCGGGAGCCGACGAGCTGAGGATTTTTCCACCCTCTCAAAGAAAAAAAAGAAACAATCACAATTGCATTTAATTTTTGATCTTCAGTGTCGATCGCTTTAATGAACAGATCGATCTGACAGAAAATGGAGTGTAAATAGATTAGCATAATTACTGATGTTAAACAAAATTTCAAATCACGACACAAAAACCGAGCGAGCGTGGGAGAGAATGGAAGTCACTATACGAAACACACAAAAAAAAAAGAGAATGATTAGATTAATAGCCTTTAGCCATTTCGGACTTTTTCCCCAGTTTTCCCCACACGAGGAAAAAAATTGGGGCGATAGTCTCTTCTATACATATAGCACAATTTTTCATGGCACATCATAAAAAAACACACACACAAACACAAACAGATATCATCTCTCGCGCGCGGATCGTTCATAATCAAATACGGTAGCGAAAACCAGAACCAAGTTTAGCTAAAAGATAAACCTATTCGAAAATTAGTAGAATCACCTTACTATTTGATCTCTTTGTAATCGCATATACTAGGCAGGCATCATAAAAAAAAATGCGCATGTGCACACACCTGGCAGCGGCGGAGGCGCGGAGCGATAGGAAGAAAAGGACGAAACACCTTATGTTTCGGAGGAGAGGTGCACAGAGCGTGGCACATCATTCAACGGTATCATTTGCTGCGCCAGGTTCCTAGCACATTTCCGCACGATTGTATTGAACGGATCGATAGGTATTGGGAAGGAAATTCTACAGTTTTTTTTTGTTTGTTTGAAGGATGCACTCACCGGAAGCGATATGGGGGTTTGTTTCCATATTTGCAATATATGTAATAATCTTCAATTCGGAGTATTCAGTGAAAATTTTTTGGATTTGGTTATGGATATGAACCGAGACCATTGTGACGCATTTCTCACATTCCTTGTCAACCTTATCGGAACTCGTTTCTCAACTATTGACTTCATTTTGCTGTCATTGAAAAATTTTTCAAGAAAAAAAAAGAACTAATTTAAATCGATAAGAATTTTGTTCGTTAGGTCAATGTTTATGTTACAGAGATGGGCGCAAAAAAATCCACCTCATTCAAAATCAAAGTGTTTCAACATTGATAGTATTTTTAAATTTTACGGTATTCCAGTCAATACCAGGGCTACGGAGTCGGAGTCGGAGTCGGAAGGAATTCCATTGCATTAAAAGTCGGAGTCGAAGTCGGAAATTTTTTACTAACTCCGACTCCTAGTTAAAAGACCCAATAAAATCAAGACATTTAGCTCAATTAACAAAATTTTATTCCGTGATATGGAAAATTTGTTTTATTTGTGTTATCATCATGTGCAGAGATGTCTGATATCCTGAGAAACACTAAAAAAACACAGATTTTTTAGAAATGATCCTGATTTTTGTACTTTTTACTTCATCAGAATGAAAACTATCCGAGAAAAATATACTAGGATTCCTGTCAAGGTTTTCTTAGATAAAAATGAGAACGATAATAATAGCTCTTCGGTCCGAACATGTATGATGCTTACATAGAATTAAATTCTCCTGATACAAAGCTATACTTAACTTTTCATCAATATGTATGATCGTTGTTACTCGACAAATCCCGAATAAGTGAAAATCAATTTTCAAAAAAAGGCTAGATAATTTCATAAAACGGAATACCTGACGAATTTTAGAAAAAATAACAAGATTAAGTTTGACGAACAACATTACCTTGGATGATGTGTATGTACGAGTAGCCGCAACATTATTAATTTTGAATTCAAAGAAATTCTAAATTTTGATTCTTCTCTAATTCACTGTCATGATGCTGCAGGTTTTTGGGGCAAAATATAAATGATCAAAAGATCCTTGCAAAACTCTCTTAGTAACAAAAACTTCAACTCTATGGCGAGCATAAATATACGAGAAAACATATATATTCTGGGAGGATATAATTTTAAAGCTGCGTAAAAGATGGTTGCCTATAAAAATTTTGCTTTTGTTTTCTCAAAAATCGGCACGAACTTTCAAGACAACCCAATATGAGCTATCCTGATTTCTTTCTGATTTTTATTTTCATTCTTCCTGATTTTTTAGAAATTTTTTGATCATGTTTAATCATGCGAACTAGATGGAAATAATGCTTTGCAAAATACGTAAAACAGCAAAATTATCCACGTTACGAAACACCCAAACAGGGACCGTCAGATTCCCTAACATTTTGGTAACTGCAACATGAGACCAATCAATTTGAAGACTTTTTCCATTTTCCAACACGCACGCACGCAAAAAAAGAAAAGCAGTATCGAGATTCGAACCAGAAATATCGCGATTATTAAACCTGCATTCTATCACGACTTTTTGACCCACTGCAGATATACAAAAATTGAATAAAATTTGTGTTGTGTTGTGATGCGTTACGACATTTAAAAGGACAAACGTGTATCTGTGAAATCGAAGTACACCCAAAATGAATTTTAGCAAATGTTTCGTCATCCCGATTTATTACAAAATGATCCTAAAAATAACAGAAAATGTCATGACATTTGTCAAATGGCATAGCAATTGTATAATATATATATATATATATATATATATATATATAAATATATATATATATATATATATATATATAAATATATATATATATATATATATATATATATATATATATATATATATATATATGGCATAGCAACATAAGATCAATTTGAGCGAGCGAAACAGGAGACACATTGCAAATAAACACTTTTCGTATAGTTTGCCAAATAAACGGCCCAGACCGAGATGAATATAGATCTCTTCTTTATGTTCTCCTTTTTACTCTTAGAAAACACTGTCCAACTTCATTTCATAACGAGGTGTAATATTATCACGCATTTACCCAACAGCACCAGTAGCTGTGTGGATAACGTGGTCATGTAATACAGCCTTGTATTCCATCCAGCCTTGGATCGATCACCGGCACCGTTTGGACTTTTTTTGTGTAATCCCAAAAGAGATGAAAAGAGAAAAAAGAAAGAGATGTCTGCTCCAATGCATACGAACATTTTATAGCCTTTGAAACAGATGATGTTATTTGTTCATTTGGCGCTTCAGGACACGAGAAGGCTTTTTTCTGCCGAAAATGAAACGATCTCTGGCAATGCTAGCTTGGGTGTAGAAGCACAACAGAAGTGAAAAAAATGTAACCTTCTTCACCTTAATTTATGTTGTTAATTCGTGAGAGAAAGCTGTGGTTGTGGGATACAATACATTTAAAAAAACATCCAAACATCCAAAACCCTGGTTTCGAATTATTTCATTTTTTCAGCAGGAGTCGGCCCTGGTCAATACAGCGTAAAAGTAGGTGATTAGTAAACCATTTTGCCATTTCAATATCGCTGATTTAAAAAAAACAAAAAATGACTTTCGTTCCTAAATGAGCACTTTTAGGGTATGACATAAAAAAATCCACTTCATGGATTTAAAACAAATAATGAAAACAAATAATAAATAGTCAATATGACCCCTTTTGGTCTCAATAACCAACTAACAACGCTTTGGCATACTCTCCACGAGGTTCCGGAGGTCCCAAGCCTTCTTCAACACAGTAAAATAGTGTTGCTCGTTCGTAACGTCAGTTGTCCAAAATCGCCAATAAATTCTCAACAGGGTTAAAGTCGGGGCTTTCGGATGTCCACACCATTGGTTTGATTCGGGACGATCGGATGAATGCTGCTGTTCTCTTCGCAGTATGCTTCAGGTTTTTATCTTGCTGGAAGGTGTGGTCCCATTTTCAGCATGGATTCTCACACAAAATGACGATGTAAGTATCGGCAGTCATAATACCGTTGACCTGCGCTAAGTTTCTCACCCCAGCCCAGGAGAAACAGCCCCACACCATGATGCTTCCACGATCGTGCTTAATAGTCGATTGCAGATGTTGGAGCGTGTCCGTTCTTGCATCAGTCTTACTTTTTGATCCTCTTCCCGGTCGATCGGCCACGCTGTCGAGCATCTGGTGCTTCAGAATGACCAGTTGGACCGCACCATGGCATACCCCATACTTCCCAGCAATATTTCGTTGAGACTCCTTCCGCTGAAAGTTACGCACAGTCAAATTTCGGACCTGTGTTGAGATTTGCTTTCCACACGCTTTTCGGAAGCTTCCTAAGCGTCAAAAAACGTCCAGGAGTTGACTAAACATCAACGAAAATTATGTTTGTGTTAAATGTAAACAACCAACTGTCAAAACCGAGAGGCACATTGAGGAACGAAACACGGTAAAACAAATTTACGCAAGTGGATTTTTTACCCTAAAAGTGCCGATTTAGGAACAAACATTTTTTGTTTTTCTAAAAAATAAATCTACGGTACTGAAATAGCGAAATGGTCTACTAATTACTTTCTTTTACGTAGTATTCATTGGAATACCGAAAAGTTTGAAAAAACCTCTAATATTGGAACACTTTGAATTCGAATGAGGGTGAATATTTTTTAGTGCCCATCACTGTGAAAAGTCGGTAGCATCGACTGAGAAAAAACTGTAATAATTTTTTGAGCTGTTTGTTCTGCTTGTGGCTTCTAGTTCAGTTTGGTTCACATAACTAATATTTCGCATTGCAAATATTTCAGAAACGCTCCGATATATGAAATTTGCAACACATGAAGTTCAAACAAGAACTAAACTCGATAAGATTCTCTCGTTTTACACAATAAAAACATAAGGCTCGATGTCTAAACTTGTACCTCGGTAGCAATATGGAATACCTGAATCGAATAGATCCAAGATGTTGAGATGAACCCAATGTTTCAATTTTGAGCAATAGCTCCAGTTACTACTTAGTTAGGTTCATGTGATCAAATGCCATGTGCCGTCTTGATGCTGCGATTACTGCAAATGTGAATGCTGTTGACAGCTGGGAATTATATTCCCGATGAGATGTTTCAACAGGAGTGCACAACCCGCGTCAGGAATGAAAACTTACAGAAGACGATTCAATTTTGCAACTAATCATGAACTGTACAGACCACAATCCGTACCAACTGTGCGCAGTCTTCCGAAAAACACTTACACATGTGTACGCGATGTTCAAATTCCATGTTCTTGTTCTACACGAACATGCTTTTCGCTAGTGTTGAATGTTTATTCCAAACACGCCGAACGATACACAAACATAACCATGTAGAGATGACACATACCACCCGTTGTCGCAGTATTCATTGCTCTTCGTTTCGTTTCATGCACGGAGGAAAATTATTCCTCCCAAAACATTTTTTTTTCACAGAAACTAACTAGAAATTTAGTACGTATTGTAAACATTGGATGAACTCAGAGGCTATGAGTTCACCCATATTTAGCAAGTCGGATTAAATAATCACCAAATTTTTCAGTGGAAAGGAAACATTCTCTGAATAGAAAGAAGCTTTCTATGAGATTTTTTTTCCGTGCATGTTGCCAATTGAAGTCGATCGGCGATGTAAAAATCTTTCTCATCTGTACTTTTTCTTCAAAAAATCTGTACCATCAAAAATATTGGTTGTAAAAAAAATATATTTTATTAGGATGAAAAAAATACTCATTCATTTATACTAAATACTACTAATATTAATTTCCAAGTCATTCGTGTCTTTGATGATGCTTATACATAGCTATCATGTTTATTCAATTTTTTGTATCTCAAAATAGCGTTCATCGTGTAGTTGCTGAGCCGATTTCGAAGCATATTTTCGTTCTGATTATATTCAGAAAAAAAATTCAAGGAGTGAGGCGTATTGAGAACGTCACAAACAAGACATCGAAGCGTCGAAAATGCGATCGAACCGTCAATTCTTTTCAGACGCGGAAAAAATCTTTTTGAAGTTCTCAAATTTGCTTTTTGAAGTTCTCAAATTTGCGAGAAAAATGTTCTTCCTGGTTGACGATACTTCGGAAAGCCTCAGTGTCAGGAGATGGACACTGAGAATTGGGAGATGGGAAATTTCCCATTTGTTTTTCGAACAACATGAGTTTACTTTCGTGTTTTTGGATCTGGTTGAGATTTGAACCGATTTACCTTGCTGGCCCAAGTTCAAATTGTTCAGATGGCTTGTGATAATCGTTAGGAATGCTGGATCTGCTTTACATTACTCGTTTTTTGAAATTCTCGTCAGGTTTTAAGGGAACGATTGAATGTCGCCATTTTACTTGTGCTGGCTTCCATTTCGCTTCAATATACACAAGACACGCAACTGCAAGCAAAAAGGAGCGATTTCTAATAGACACTGAAATGGAAATAAACTCGACTGTTCTTCAATGGCGAAAATGCAGCAAAAATCAACTTAATTCTCTCCAAAACTTTCTCTCTCTCTCTCTCTCTATGGAGTTACACATTCGTGCACCCTGTTCTCTCTCTCATAAGTTTGGAGGCGATCTGGCGTAGTGGTAACATCCATATCTCTCACGCTGAAGATCACGAGTCCAATTCTCACTCTCGATATTCTTCCAAAATGGAAGGTAGAAGTGACGAACCAGCCAAAAATGTTGAAAGTCACTATAATACAGAAAAAAACCTCTCTCGTAAGAAACTTGGAAACATTGGAGTACTAACGTATTAACGTCAACGAAGCACAATTTTTATTACGAATTTATTTTTTCTTTAAAAAAATATGGTGATATTAATGTAATGGCGGTGGAGTCCCCGTCTAACGAGGGGAGGTACTGAGGCGGCCTCCAAGCCGCCGAGGTTATGCAATCCGAGTCGGCCCGGGCAAAACATATGAATGATATATTTCACAGCAAAAAATAACCGAGCACACGTAATGCTCCAAGCAAACGTATGCCTTCGGTCTGACCTAACTTTTCTTCTATGAAGAAAATGAACCGGGCAACCAGTGAAACACAGTTTTACTTGTGAGAGGCCGTCGCATCAGACGGCAGGTCGGCGGCCGACTCGGATTGAGTCATTGCGCGGCTTGGGCCGCCTCAGTTCCTTATGCTCGTTAGGTGAAGCCTTTGTCCCCATTACATCGACCTCAGAATAAATTTTATTAGGAAAAAATAAAAACATAATTGAATGTATCAACTATGGCAGCAGTTACTGCAGTTAACCGCATGAATTTATGTGAGTGTGAGCAGAACAACACCAACAGCGTGAAAAAGTCCACTGAGTACTAACATTAACAACTGTCAGATGGTTGAATTATCAAAGGAAAAATGGGAAAGAAAACAGACAATGAACAGCTTGGGTACACATGGTTAACAAGAATTAATCACAAAGTTATTTTGTTCAGTTTTCTGAATAAAAATTAAACTATATTCATTCATACATCAGATGATTTTTTTCCACCTTTTCCAAATCAGGCTAGAAGAAAAGAGTAGCCATGGTTGAATGATCTTTCTGCACTTTTGTGAACATCAATATTAGATATAAGAGAGTGTCGAGTTTCTCGTGTCCATTTTAGAATGTGGCTTCAGATTCTACTACGCAAGTTAAAAGGGCCACAGATTGATCTGACAAATCGACTTTTTCAGTTCGAAGTATTAACATGTTGAGCCCCGCGTCGCCCCCTGGCATTGAATTTTCTGTCTGGGTTGCGCCGTTTTTATTGAACCGACATTGGACTTTTCGTTTTCGAGCGAAATGAAAACGCACCTAATCTTCGAAAATCTTCCAAGGGTGGAGCAAAGGAAATTTGGAAAATCGATTTTTTTCGATGCCAAATGACTTAAAAATGCATGAAACCAAATTTTTTTTCGAGATGATATCAGATCTCGACGTTTCATGCATTTTAAAGTCATTCGGCATCGAAAAAAAATCGATTTTCCAAATTTCCATTACTTCCCCCTTGGAAGATTTTCGAGGATGAAAAAATCAAAACTTCGAGTGCCTAAATCATGTCCGATTGAGCTGCAATTTTGCACATGTGATTTTTATGGGCCAATAAACAAAATGTACATGGACGGTTTCTGAAATACGATAATGAATTTTTGAAATTCGATGATGAATTCGACGTATTTCTTGGCGATTTTAGGAAAAACAGCAAACGGGTAAATACTTGTCTATCGGAGATGTTCATGAGATTTTTTGTGTGTAATGAGTGACAATTACACTTAAAAAAAAACTTCAAATAATAGATAAAATAACTCAAAAATAGGACAGAAACGGAAGTCTGTTGTCTGTTGTTGAACTCATGGCACGAAGCTGGAAATGCGTTCTCTTACATTTTTATAAAATTTCTACAAATCTTCATGGCGACCATAATTTATTGGCCCTCTTCCATCAGAACAGTCAGCGGGATATCAAGTGGATGAAATGGAGGAAATATCTCAGGATAACAATTGCTATTGAATACAATACAAAGAAAATATCCAAACCATCACTAACCTGGGATTTCTAAGAAGAAACGTATTCCGATGTTCTACTCATAAGAAAAACCGCGACGTATCGCCTTCCGGTAGAGTTCTCCGAGTGATACCGAAACAAAAATCTGAAAAAAGAGATGAAAGAAGAAAAAAATTAACAAACCACGCCCAAGTGGAAAAAGTGTCAATTCTTTCTGTGCAAATTAGTGCATTCTTTAATAAAGGAAAAAAACTCGCTTATGGCTAATATATTCTAGCAGTTGCAAACTATTGAGATCAGTTACGTTTCGTCAGGTGATTATTTTCATGTTTTCATTTTTTTTCTCCCGATAAGGTTTAACCTTAATCGGAGTTGTAAATTTTGGATTCCTGAAGCAAAATTCCAAATATTATCGAACCCGTGCTTCATTAGGTAAAACCTTTAACTCGTTGTTGAGAATATTCAAATCAAACATATATATCACCATATGAACCCATTTCGAACAAAAAAAAACAGCCATCTCTCGCCCCAAATCATTGACATTAAATAATTAGAATACTTGAACCAATGCAGGGGAGATAGAAAATTGACAGGTCAACATTTTGAAACACACACACACTAGCATAAATATTACTGTAAATAATTCTCGTTCGTTGATTTAACAACAACAGCAAACAAAAAAAACTATTATAACTAAAAGCATGATTCGTGTTGTATCAAATGCATATTGATTCGAAAATCAACTACAAAAATTAGGCTCGTTTAGGTTTCTATGCGTAGGAACACATTTTTTAACTTCTCGAAAACATTCTCGAAACAAACTGGGAGTAATGGATAGGATTTGTTGTAATTAGTGTATCGATAGTTCGCAAAGTATTGTTTCTGTTATTGTTTTAATTGGCAGTCAACATCGTTCGTGTAAATACAGTCTTCTTTCCATCCATGATGTCCACATACAGCAAGACCGCTAGCAGCCGTTTCCGTGAACTGTTCTTCTCTTCACTTTGCTTTAATCACTATACACACTAAAAGCAAATTGAAACATATATTCCGTATTTTTGCGAAAGCAACTCATCATTATCCAATTAATCGTTATTTTGCGTTGGGTAGAACTGAGTTTTATTTTGTCGTCGAATATTGCACTCGCACAATATACTCTTTAAAAATTATAAACGAACTGCAAACCTCGTAGTAGACAGACAAAGCATATTAGAAAAAAAAACACTGAAAACGGAACATCGATTGAATGTATGCCATGAGTAAAAAAAAAACAACCCATTAGCAAAACCAGAAGTCGTCGCAGTGTCTCTTGTTATGAAATAAAAATGTTGCGTCGTGAATCTCCGAAACTATCCGAACAATACTCGTGCTACTGTCAGCTGGTCCTTACCATCATACTGACAACAACAAAAATCATCGTATCTTCAGCCACCCCGGGCTTGTCATTATATCACTGTTTCATATCGTAGTCATACAAACATACATACAGTCATAAAACTTTGGAACTTTACCGACGAAAAAAAAATAATCAAAAAGAAAGGATAAAAAATCGTAGCTGTCACTGTTTTTGTTATTTTTTCTCTCCTTTTGTACTCGAAACTCATCCTTATCAACAACAATTTGAACAAAACGAAACAAAAGAAAACCTTTATCGAGAACCAGATTAAATCACATATATTTATATCAAAATTTATATTAAACAAAAAATGCGATATTAGGAAGGCAACCGCTATACACACATACACATATTTAAAATAATCATCAATATTTGAAACAATATTTACAAACAATTCTAATATCTTAAAAAGCGACAACTTATTGGATGAACCTAATTCTAACAATCAGCAAAGATCGATCGATAGCAGCAGCAGCAGCCATTTCGGGTGACGTTTCTGTCCACGCCTATTAAATTTTTGCAGCGATGGCGTAGAGAACACAACAATCGCTTGTAGCGGGTGCAAAACTCTGCTAACACACACTCACACACACATCATACATCCACACACAGAAAAAAACATCTACACCAGCTACCCATGGTTACTACGATGCGTTCAAGGGGGGACATTACGAACATTAAAAAAAAACACACAAGCCTACTTCACACGTAATCTCGATAAACCTTATGACAGATGAAGGATGAAGTAACATCGATGTAATGGTATTATTTTTCGGTGGTCATCAAGAGCGACAAGCTAAATAGCGAAGTACGTGTGTTTCACGCGATAATCAGTGAATCATTTTGTGTCTACTACTACCAAAGAAACTGAACATCCTTTTGGGTAAAGCGATGGGTTCTCTGCGGTTCTCTGCGGTTCTCTGCTGCTCTCTGTCCAACTTCTATAAGATCAAGGCGATGATCTTGCTGCTTTGTGTCATTGTAAACAAACAATGCTTAAACTTATATTCTAGTGTGTTTGTATTGGTGACTACCATACATTGCATGATTTTCATATGTGTGTGTGCAAGCGCTGAGCGTCAACCAAAGGTTTTGTATTTTCCAAGTGTCACGTTTCTATAAGACCAGTTACATTTTTCCGATGTTTTAGTTGTTTTGATCAATAAATCTGGAAAATGCCGAAGGGAAAAGTGTTCTCGGAGAGAAAAGAAAGACAAATCGATGCATTTCACCAAGAAAATATTGGTATCAGAGAAATTTCTCATCGGATTGGACAATCCCATCAAGCAGTGCTCAATTATTTAACGAATCCTCAAGGATACGGTAAGAAGGAGAGAGCTCCACGTAAATCGAAGCTCTCTGACCGGAATAAGCGGGAAATAGCTAGAACAGATTCGAATACCTCAACATCGCTCATGCAAATAAAGCAATATTTCAATTTAAATGTTACTAGGGTGACAATTCATCAAGTTTTGGTAAAAAATCCTCATATAAAGAGGGTTTGAAAGGTTAAAACTCCTCATTTTACACCATCTTACATCGGAAGACGTCTGAGTTTTTCCAAAGCTCACATGAACCGACAGTGGGACATGGTATGTTGTGACAAAGAATGTTTCCAAAAGAATACATTTTGCTATATAGCAGAACAAAAAGTACTTCAATGTATAGGTTATCTTCACTGACAAAAAAAAGTTAAAAAAAAGTCTTGATGGTTTCAACGGGTACTGGCGTGATTTACGGATGAAAGAAAAATATTTTTCAATCAGGATTTTTTGTGGAGGATCGTGCATGGTTTGGGCGGGATTCTGTGCAACCGGAAAGCTCAAGACAGCTTTCATATCATTCAAGGATTACCTACATGTTCTGAAATCCTCTCTCCTACCGTTTTTGAGTGGATATCGTCACAAAAAATCACATTCCAGCAAAACAATGGTACTATTCATATCAGCAAGAAAACTAAGCAATGGATTAAGGACCAAAAACTTAATTTTCTGGACTGGCCGGCTCACTCTCCAGATTTGAATCCTGTTGAAAATCTTAGGGGGATCCTTGTACGCAGAATACACCACCGATTGAAGAGCTCAAGGTCGCAATTTCGGAAACATGCAAAAATATCGAGAAATTCGTTCAGGAGCATTTGGTAAATAGTATTCCAACACAAATTTTCCAGGTTATTAGCCTAAATGGCAAGGTTGCCAATTATTGACATGTAAATCAGACGATCGTTGTGAATTTTGCATCGATAATCCTTATGAATTTTGAAATGGTCTTATAGAAACTGGACAGCTGAAATTATCATATTTAAGCACTATAAATAAACAAACAACTCTTTTGAACGAAACTGACGTCAATATAAAATATACTTTATTCTAAGCATTCAACAATGTATGAATGTATCTTGTTGAAATTCTAACTGTTTGTTTTTCAACGAAATAGAATCAGGGTGGTCTTATAGAAGTTGGACAGAGTGTATGTCTTGATCGATGTATATGAACTAATTATTTGTTTTCTCAGATTAATTGTGGACAGCGACTGTTAGGCGGATTGGGGTAATGTACACTGTGAGGCACTAGTGTTCAAAAAAAAGTTGGAACGTAAACTCCGTAGGTAGTCAATATTTCCCAAAGATTCTTGATCAAACAGTACTGCAATGTGATCAGTCAAGTGATACGGTACCGGTATTGAATGACCATCAAGATTACATTGTTTTGCGTCAGAAAAAAATCTCTATATCGCCACTCATTGGTGCTGTACACATAAAGGGTGTTACGATCAAAATTTGGTCACACAAGTACGCGCGTAAATTAGTTAATATTGAGTATTTTGAGTAGTAAATTTTGAAGTGGGCTTCAGGATTACAGATATGAAGGAATTTTGATTTTTTTCGGGGATATTTCGAAACCAATATTTTTTGGACCCAGTTTTGATTGCTGATGCAGTGACGCTAACTGAAACTAGCACAATTTAATCTGCATAATCATGGTTTTATACATTGTCTACATTTTTTTGCAAAAAGGAATTGCATAATCATGAAAAGGGTTGGTAATATAACCGAGCCCTGGGGAATTCCACTTTTTTGCAGTTTTAACGAAGATTTGGAGTTGCTGCCTATGGTTCTGAAATGTTTTACATGGAAGCCTAATCGACGGCGAATCTCCCAGTCGAAAAGACCCTTCAATACTGGGTACCTCCATGCTCGATCAAATGTATAGCTTAGATCTGTGTGGTGTTTCTTCTCGATAACGTCATGTATATTTGTCTCTAATTCTTCGAGGTGATCTTCATTACAAAAGTCTCAAAAACCCTTTTTTCAAAGTAGAACACGTTTCTCATCCGGTAGAGCCTTGGTTAACTTTACTAAGTGTCGACTCAAGATCAATAATAGGAAGTCCCTGTTGAAATCGTACTCCGAGTCGGAGCTGAAGTCAATGGGTTCACCTTTGGCATTCGGCTTTTCTGGTTTGGAAAAAAAAACTTTTGTAATTATGGTTGGATAAGGCTTTTGCAAAATGTTCTCCAAGCTGCATGGCAAAATTACTCGCTATTTGCTTTTTTTAAACAGCGGGAAATTGGGAGAGCGCAAACCAAGATGTGGAATTTAGCGCAGCAGATAAACAAATCAAGCGTATAATGCATTGCCCGGTCCCGTATTCGTATTGAATGAGCAGCTGGGAGAGCGTAGATCGCTTGTGATCGACCAACCAGAATGCGGGATTTTTGTGTAGATAATGTTGGACATTTTTCAGTTGTTCGATAGTGAGTTCAATAATATATATAAATTTCTTCATTATAGTAGAACCCATCAGGAAATGACTGGGCCTTAAACCTGATAAAATAAAGAAGTGTGTAAAATTGTCCACAATATTACTTTCAAAACTTCTCGAATCGGCCACTGCATAATCGACTATATCAGCCAGCTTAATATGGTATCGATTTCATCCTCATTATTCACAATATTCATAACCTGTATGCATTATCAAACTTTAAATTTTCGAAGATTTTCTATGACTTTGATCAAATCGCGTGTTGGAATCATCGTAAATATACAAAACTCTACCTTTTCCACCAAGCAGTGTTTTGCAGTATTTTTAGCGCAACAAATTAAAACGAATTTCATACAAAAAAAAAACAAAACATCATTTTACTCACTGCGCCATCTGGGTGTGAATTTAAGGTAAATTCGTCAATTGGAAAATACTTACTCCAAAAATGGCCACTCATTGTTGATCTACACAATTTTGTCAAGCACTGAACGAAACTATTCTTTCACGCACTGTCAAAAATAAATATTACAGGTTTCATCTTAATGTTCCCGCTCTTTGATTTCTGAGAATATGTCACCGCTAAAACTCTTCACAATACCACGGTCATATTATTGTTTTTAAACGTAAATATCCATCTCACAATTCACAATCAACTCTCGTATGAACCATGAAACAAAACGCCTACTGTGATCGGAGAAAAACCTTATTTCCGATATCAACGCCGCCTAGCTGTCACTGTCTCGACATCTGTTTCCCAGACAACTCTCATTCATCATCACAAAAAAATATCATCCATCGTAACAAAACGAGTAACGCTACCGGTAGGAAGCTAGAGGGCGCCACTCTAACGAGCACTCTACTTCCCATCCCTAACTGTAGGATAGTCGAGCTGATTAAGAGAATAGTCGGAGATTTCGCGATAATAAAAACATGAAGCATATCATATGATGGACATCTAAAATCAAGTGAAACTAATGAGAGATACTATGTATGAAAGAGAGAAAGAAAACAAAACGCCCATAAGAACACACACATTACACACATAAATACACTCTCACTCACTCACAAATGCATCTTTTATTAAGAAGAAAGTAAAATTTAACATCCAAAAAGGGTAAACAAATATTTTTTGATATAAATTTACAAACTTTAAACACCTTTAAACGAGAAAAGTTAGAAAAAAATGAGAACGCTATCACGCTCTACACTTTCCCAACTTGAAGGAAGCAGATGTTGTATAATCCTCTCGATTCTCGGCACGCCTCGCCCTCTCTCCAATCACCGCATCCCCGCAAAAATCGGCGGAGAGGTGAAACTATAGAGTCCATAAGCTTCGCTTTAATCATTTTCCACTGATAATTTATTCTACCGGAACGCAAAGCAAGCAAACCCACTTACAAACAGTTGGAAACAATCGTACCAAAGCGCAGACTAACACACCCACACAGACTCATAAACTTTTGAGAGACAATTTCGTACACAGTAAACTTTTTTTAGCTGTTTAGCTCGCAGTTTTACAAGAAGAAAAAAAATACGGTCTAACCGACAACACAAGTTACGAACCTCGAAACGGAAACCGCCGCCTGTATTTTTGATTGTGTTTGAGAAGTTTCGTTGTACAATCACGTTGATTATGGGAAGTTTGAGAATGAAAAAAAAAGTTTTTGACGAGAGACACTGCGCGTCGGAAGTATGAGACACACTGAGCGAGTATGAAAACGAAACTAAAATGTAGGAGAAGTGAAAATTTACAAAAAAAAAGATTACACATACACACACAAACACTCACAATACACCACAAGTATTAATTCTAATGTTTAAACTGGAAACAAGAGGAGAAAAAAAAACGAGTAGCTGTATTTAAAAACGTAAATGAAGTAAACACAAAAAAAGAAGTTTTATATATTGAAATCAAGAGTAAAACACAAGTGGTAGCCTATAATTAGTTAATTTTAACGTAATCAAGTAAACCAATTATATAAGTCTCGACTATTAGTTTTTTTTTCTTTGACAAGGAAACGAGAATGCAAGGAGAAAAAACAAAGCACACTCATGACCACACGTTTTAGTGTACGACTTGCGTATTTCTTTTGATCGCCAGATATCTTGTCAACAGCTTTGTCCACGTTCTGGGTTTCGGTTTTGACATTTATCCAATTTAAAGTAGAAAATTCGAAAAAGAAAAAAATTTAAGAAAAAAACTAAACTAAACGAACGATTAGCTGAGATTAATAAAGCACATGGAGCGAAGAATTTAGCAATTAAATAAAACAGAAGACGTCGCAGAAAAAAAAACACTTAATTATTGGCCTCTCGTTGTTTTTAGTTTATGGCGTCTTTATCATCGCCATCTGTATGTCATTTTTCATGACATTTTTTTGGTGTTTCGCTTATTCCGCTTGGTTGGTTTTCATTGATTTGTGTTTTTTATTTTTAATTAAAAAAGTAACAAAAATGCCATTCACCGAACAAAAAGCGAGAAGTTCGTAAATTACTAAAGGAATTTGATGAAAAAAAACTGTAATTGCAACATGAAACCAACTAAATAGACACACATTATTACTAAAAAAATAACAAAACAAAAAATGCTAGAATAAACAATTGCAAACATCATTGAATATACGCAAAACAAAAATAATAATAACTAGAAGGAACCTCACATCAAACGCCCTGTGTGAGGAGCATTACGAAACATTCCAAGACGAAAAGGTGAGTCTTTGACCATTCGACTGCAAACAGAAGCATTCCTGTAGCTGTTCTTGAGACAATGTAAATTTAAACTAATTGTTGATCCTCTGCTATCCTTTATCGAAGAAAAAAAATCATTTTTCACTGTTTCTGTTTCTGTGAAATATTTACCACTAGAATCGTCATTAATTGTTGATTGTTTATCAAAGAATACGAAACTCGAAAATCAAACCTTCCCTATTTTTTGTCCTTTGGAAAGCACGGAGAGATCGTATTGAAACGGTCGAATTTTATTCGAAAAAGATCATAAAAATAAGCGGAATACCACATACCATATTTATTAAACGTACGGTAAAGTGAGAAGCGCTAATTCGTGTCCCTCTCCCTCTTACAAAGTAAAAACACACAACAAATAACGAAATGGAAAAACGTTCTACTCCTTCACTATGTAATAAACGTCATCTTCTCTCCCTGTTTCAATCACCTATCTTTATCGTCACATGAATATGCTCATACACAAACAACACGTACATACACGCGCATACCCAACCATAAACTTACAAAAAAAAACAGCGCTGCAATCACCCAGAAAATAGCAAACACATACTTACAGAAACTAAACGGCAACAACAAAAGCAGAAAATAAGTGTTAAATATCTACCGAAAACAAAACTCTCACCGCTCTACTCGAGATACGAAGAACAGGAAGCAAATGTCATCAAAATAGAATAATATGATGGAAAAATGTATACATTCAGCATAAACACCACATACACACATACTACACACACAAGCGCGAAAACAAAACTGATTAAGTATATGTATAAATCAATCATAAGAGGGGAAAACGTAATAAAATAAAAGAAGAAAGTAGCAAAAATACTCTGATTCCACCACTGCCACAATTATTAAGGGAAAGAGGAATGGTAAGAGAGCAAAAAAAAAACAACTACAAACAAAACCAAAACGATTCCATCAGCAACAACAACATCAACAGCAACAACAGCAGCAGCAGCAACAAAACAGTAGAAGGAAAAACGTCATCTATCTTTTTTTATTTTCTGGGCGAACACAAAACAGCGTAGAAGAAAACAACAAAAAAAAATAAAACAAAACATCGTTTATTGTGTATAGTAAGAAGAAAAAAACAAAGACAGAGACAAAGAGAAAACAAAAGCGAAACGAACTGAACCCGAAGAGACATTCACAGACACAGCACCCCGTACTGCGGGAAGAAGGCAAGAAGCAAGAGCAAGAGTGAGGTCAAACGAAGGCCATGGGCCCAAGGCCCAAAGGGCGGGCAGTGAATTGAACACGAATGCGCGTGAGCATTGCAGAATAGTCCTGGGAAGTAAAAGTCGTAAGATGACGAAAGGAAGATCAGAAGAATCGAGAAAAAAAGGGGAAGGAAGAGAGGGGAAAAAATCTACTAATAATTATTAATAACGGATAAAATATTAATATGAATAATGATATGTTATGAATATATATGAATATATACATGATAAGTATTAAAACTGCATTGGTGTTTTTTCTTTGTCTTGGAGGCGAAATAACATCACAACCCAATAAATACTTAAATAAGCGAAGATTCATTGACCGGTTTCATCAAGCGAATGATCAATTCATGTTTTCCGATGCTGTTCCCATTGCTCGAACTATCCTGTGCCTATCCGAAAAGGACATGTTTATCTGTAGCGCTGTACCAATTGACCCCTTCTCTGTCGACCGATTGATCTGAAATTTGGAACACACCTTTATCTCGGCAATTATTATAAGACTGCGTATTTTAAAATATTAAATATTTTCTCAAAACCCCATCAATGTGGGTATCAAATGAAAGGGCTTGACTATTAGAACACAGTTATTTATGAAAAATTATTTCATATTAGTTTAAAAAAAGTTGATTGGGATATATGTATCAAATGAATGGACTTGACTTGAAGAACAAACTACATTATGAACAACATCATTTCAAAAAGGTCACCGGTAGAAAATGGTCAACTATAGGGTAAATGATCTTGGTTTGTCCAATTTGGGGTGTTTTTACGCAACTAGTAAATGCAAATCAAGTAAAAAGTAAATGCAATTCTTCATGAAAATCACACATAATAATTAGCCCTAAGTCTCTAGTTGCTAATACTACCATAAGGTGTTGAAATTATTCAAATTTTTATGTTTTTTAACGATTTTCTTTAAAGAAGAATTATGATCATGGTTTGCCAAAAAAAAATGATCATGGTTTGTCCGGTTTTAGAAATCTCCATTTTTTAATGAAAACATTCGAATTCACAATTAGATGTTGCATTTATCATTGCTTGAGTTTACTGTCATCATATTGATTCATTCATAATTTAGGCTTTCTTCAGAATATTGCCTTTTCTTGGGCATTTTAGAAGTGTTCACCTCAACACAATCAACACAGAAAAACCATACTTCTGCTATGCGCGAAGCACATCATAAACAAACATAAACAAACTGCAGCGCGCCAAGCGGTTGCCATAGAAATCATGTGGACAAAACCAAGACGGGTCTATGGTACTAGGTGAGGCCGTTTCGTCACTAAGTTGGTTAGGGGAGCGGTATATGAAAACAGTACGGAAGAAAGCAGAAGGGGAATTATTTCCTTGAAGCGTGAAAGAGACAGACTGATCAGGAGCGAGCTTCGGCACTAGCGTATGTTTACAAACAAAACACAGTAGACTTCCAAGATGGCTGAAGAGTGGTTTTAGCAAGTTGGCCCACCTTAGGATATACTTCTACGTGCCTTGGACAAAACAACATTATTGAATTGGACAGCTCATGATCAGAATTGAGTTAATCAAAATGCGATAATTTAATGGTTTAGCTATGTAAATCCGATACAAATGGTGAGCAAGCATGATGTTTACAATATTTATAAGTGTTGTAATCCAGAAAAGGTCTGAATACGTGCCAAATAATCATCTGGTGATCGATTAAAAGTTAGCTCGAATGAGGGGCGCATTGACACAAATAGAAGGTGTATTTTATAATCCTTTAAAACATGTGATTTCGTAAAAATATACTATCAAACTACTATAAATCATGTAAAAGGCAATTTCATTTATATGTTTCGAAACATTCGAAGGCCTTATTTGATACATGAGCGCTGAATTAGAGCATTCAAAAAAGTGGGCAAACCATGATCATATTTTCGACTGAACAAACCAAGATCATTTACCCTATACTTATTGCAAACTCATCATTGTCAGTATCAAATGAAATGATTTGGCTAGTGGCTGCAGGGTTGTGCTGATTAAAAGTAGGAGGAAGGCTCTTTAATGGACGGTTTCTGGTAGGCTATTTCACGTAGAGCACGTAACGAGTAGGGGAGATCAGGGGAATACCGACACCCTAGGGATTTCCACATATTTCCAAGATCTACCATATTTGCTCGACTTAAAACCTCTCTACAGAACCTCTCTTCAACTATTCATGAACCATTCTACAGTATCTGTAGATCATTTTTTGAGTAGAACTCGAATTTTAATGGAATGCAAAAATTTATGTTTTCAGGTGAAATAAATGGGAGTGCGACACCTTTGAAGAGACGAATGAAAACTTGTTACAATAATTATAGCATTAAGAGGCTTTAATTTTAATTTTAATTAACACTTTAAGAGGGAAGAGGGGTGAAAGTGGCAAATTATATGTTATTGGATATTTCAGATTTTAAATGATAAAAAAGCAAACAAATTTATGTATTTCAACTGCAAGTAAAAGCTGTTCACTGATGGCTTATTGAACCCCACAGCTCTAGCTGCTGATGCAGTCTATAGTTTGCGGAACTAATGTTGCGGATTCCGGTCTAAGATACTCATGTTTTTCGTATTGAAATGATGTTTCTCGTTGATTGTCTTGGCCAATTAAAAAACCAGACGGTTCTCAAGATCAAGCAGGTGATGGATAAATTCCTGCTTCTGGTCCGGAGAAAACACGAGAGTTTTGATCCTAGCTTAGGTGAGCATCCACGTGAAATCTGCCGATGGGCGTTGAACGAAGGGATACCATGAGCTCAGCCAGGTGTTTTTTTTTTGTTGACATGCACGATTAAACGTTTATTTTGACTGTTTTATCAGGCATCTACAAAAAGTAAGAACGCATTTTTCCTGTCTATGAAGTGCAAAACAGGTGTCGGTTTTACCCTGACTGAAGGTTACCCCGAATGGACTCGAAACTTCAGAACAATGTTTTCGAGAATTGATAAGTAACAACACCACTTACCGTCTCACAAACCACATGGAACAATGATCTACGATGAATTAAGCTCATAAAATTGTCGAATTCTCCACAATTTTACGACTTAAACACATAAAGTCCACGAGCAAAATTTTACATGGACCGTCTCATGTTTGCTGACCGGTTCTGTTTTGTTATTTGTTTTGACAGCAAAGCGACTTCCGCAGCTTTTTTTTCATCTAACTGAAAAAATCAGAGGATGTCGCGCCTACTGATATGATCCGGTGGTACCACGTCACTAAAGATTTAGCCGGACAGAGCCAGATAGGGAAGGAAATAGGATGGAAGGAAAGTAATAATACTTATCAACGCCGGTTTGTAGGATAACACGCAATATGACATCGAAATTGGAAGTGTGTGCTATCGTGTGTGCACGGTTTCTCGGTTCAAACTACCGCATTTCCTCCTTTTTACATAACATTGTGTGTCCATAGAATTAGGAAGCAGAAAATGTTCCGAAAAACGCGTTTGATTCTTCAAAATTTGTCTAATTACCAACGACTTCGTCCTAAATGCCGAATGCTTCACATATCCGAGGCGAATGTTCTGCCCACCGAAATTAATCGACAATCTGCCGAGTACAAGGAAAATCACTCACAGATGAGTGAACTGGTCAATGAACTGAAATCGGTCACAGAGAAGGTGCTGAGCGGGGGTGGGCCGGAAGCAGTCAAACGGCACACAAGCAAAGGTAAACTTTTGGTAAGGGACCGTATCAACAGGTTGATCGATCCAGGTTCGCCGTTTCTGGAACTGAGCACCTTAGCTGGCAACGGCATGTATGGGAAAGATGTGGTAAACGCGGGCGGAATTATTACGGGAGTTGGTCGAGTGCATGGTGTGGATTGTGTCATTGTAGGTAACGATGCTACCGTGAAAGCAGGTAGTTACTACCCAATAACGGTGAAGAAACACTTGCGCGCTCAGGAAATCGCACAAGAGAACAATCTGCCGTGCATTTACTTGGTTGACTCTGGCGGTGCTAATTTGCCCCGCCAAGCTGAAGTTTTTCCAGATAAAGATCATTTCGGTAGAATTTTCTACAATCAAGCGAACATGTCAGCCCTTGGAATTCCGCAGATTGCGGTCGTCATGGGTTCGTGCACTGCCGGGGGAGCGTACGTTCCAGCGATGGCTGATGAGAGCGTAATTGTGAAAAAACAAGGTACAATTTTTCTGGCTGGACCTCCGCTTGTTAAAGCGGCTACCGGGAAAATTGTGTCCGCTGAAGATTTAGGTGGAGCTGATTTACACTGTCGCACGTCTGGTGTTACAGATCATTACGCTGTTGGCGATGAGCATGCCCTGTACTTGGCCAGACAAGTAGTGCAAAATCTGAATCGCCCAAGCGAGTACGATGAAAAGGCGGGTTATAGCACCAAAACGATGATGAACCATGATGAATTGAGTTTTACACCGGAGCCTGAGTCGCCCCGATATGACATCGAGGAACTGTACGGAATCGTTGGGTCCAATGTGACGAAATCATTTGACGTACGCGAGGTGATAGCACGGATTTTTGACGGCAGTAGGTTTACTGAGTTCAAGAAATTCTACGGGGAAACGATTGTCTGTGGATACGCCCGATTATATGACCATCTCGTAGGTGTGGTCGGCAACAATGGTGTTCTGTTTTCCGAAAGCGCTCTCAAAGGAGCTCACTTCATTCAGTTATGCGCGCAAAAGAAAATACCCCTTATTTTCCTACAAAATATAACCGGGTTCATGGTTGGTCGTGATGCCGAAGCTGGTGGAATTGCGAAAAATGGGGCCAAAATGGTAACGGCGGTAGCGTGTGCAAACGTGCCTAAACTGACCTTGCTCATTGGTGGTTCATATGGAGCAGGCAACTACGGAATGTGTGGTCGAGCGTATTCACCTCGGTTCCTGTACATGTGGCCAAACAGTCGTATTTCAGTGATGGGGGGGTCGCAGGCTGCTGGTGTTCTTGCCCAGATTACCGAAGAGCAATACAGACGTTCGGGAAAACAGTGGACAGAAGAGATTGGAAACACAATCAAAGCTCCCATCATTCAGCAATTCGAAGCGGAGGGATCACCGTATTACAGCACCGCTCGGCTTTGGGATGACGGAATTATTGATCCCGTCGATACGCGAAAGGTTCTAGGCTTGAGCTTGCAGGCCGCGCTGAATAAGCCGATTGGGGATAGCAAATTTGGCATTTTTAGAATGTAATCTGCAATTCATTTGAGATAGCGTGTCTTCCACACTGAACGGATACTAAAGTGCATTTATTAATTGTTAAGATATTTTTGAACCTTTTTATTCCTTAGTCTCAGAGAGATTGTGCCTTTTAAAGGAAGTTGTGACTATTTACATACCAGACGACGCATTTAATGCTTATTTGTAAGGTTTTATGATTAATGGAAATAAAGTTTCAAATGGAAAAAAAAAGAAGAAAAAAAAACTCGACACACTGGTACAGCAATTGAGCGTCCTTACAAAACGGCTGAAACGTTACTCTGACTCTGCAAAGCGCCAGGAACAAAATCGGATGTTCAGAGATAACGAGAAAGCGTTCTACGACCACATTAGCGACGAGAAGCCCGACTACCGCGAAGGTTTGCCAGATATTAGCGATGTGACGAACTTCTGGGCTGGTATTTGGGAGACCCCAGTAGAACATCGCGACGGGCAAATGTGGTTAAGACGGGAGGAGGAGAGTTGTGGTGAAATTGGAGAGATGCCAGCTATCATCGTCGGAGAGAACGATGTCCGCGAAGCCTCGCGGTACCTGAGGAACTGGGCAGCACCGGGCCCCGATGGTGTCCAGAACTTTTGGCACAAGAAGCTGACCGTCGCACATCCAAAGATAGCTGAGTGCTTCAACAAGGTGCTACGTGACCCACACAACCTTCCTGAATTCGCCACCCGTGGCGTCACCTTCCTCCTCCCGAAAGACAGCAACACATTGAACCCATCAAAGTACAGACCGATAACGTGCCTATCGAGTCTGTACAAAATACTGAGCAGCATAATTACCGCCAAAGTTTCTGCTCACTGCGAACAGCATCACATCATCGCAGAAGAGCAGAAAGGATGCAGGAAAAATACGCATGGCTGCAAAGACCAGGCCATCATCGACGCAGCCATAGTCGGCCAGGCGGTATATAACCAGCGGAACCTAAGTATGGCCTACATCGATTACAGGAAGGCTTATGACTCCATACCTCACTCGTTTCTCGTCCGGGTATTGGAGCTCTACAAAATTGATCCCGTCGTCGTTAGGTTCCTGCAGCATGCGATGAGGCAGTGGAGCACGTCTCTGCACCTCAGTGATGGGGAAAATGTGTTGCAGTCTAGAACGCTGCAGATAAAGAGGGGGATATTCCAAGGCGACTCTTTCAGCCCGCTTTGGTTTTGTCTGGCATTGAACCCCCTCAGTAGGACGCTCAATAGAAACGGTCATGGCTATAAAATAAGGTATGGCGACGGCGCCCACGAAGAAGTGACCCATACCTTCTACATGGATGATCTCAAGGTCTATGCTGATTCACGTCAGCGTCTAGGTGTAGCTATCCGGGTTGTCGAAGACATAAGCAGGGACATCTGCATGGAGTTCGGCCTTGACAAGTGCCGCTGTGTCCATATGCTGAAAGGGCAGCTTACCGAATCCGGAGGTTACGAAGTCTATGACGGCGAGTTCATAAGAGACATGGTTCGTGGCGAATCCTATAAATATCTTGGATTCCGACAGCTCACCGGGATTCGCCACTCCGACATCAAGACGGAGCTGCGAGACAAGTTCTTGAGTCGAGTGAACTGTGTCCTGAGGACTTTCCTCAACGCGGGGAACAAGGTACGCGCGATCAACACATTCGCGGTTCCCCTGCTGACCTTCAGTTTTGGTGTAGTCAAATGGAGCAAAACTAACCTAGAGGACCTTGAGAGGAGGATGAGGAAAGCATTCAAAGAGGCCGGAATGCACCATCCTCAATCGGCACTGGAGAGAGTTTCACTACCACGCAAAGAAGGGGGACTTGGAATCGTCGACATTTCTGCACTGTGTGTTGCCCAGGTACGACAACTGCGCGAGTACTTCGCAGAACGCGCCAACCAAAACGCGCTATACCGGGCTGTCTGCGCCGCCGACAGAGGATACAGCGCTCTGCACTTGGCGCAAGCGGAGTACCAACTCAACTGCAATCTGCAGACAGTGGAGGAGAAGATTGCAGCTTGGAAGCAGAAGGCAGTGCATGGTGCCCACCCCCATCAACTGGACCGGCCACACGTCGACAAGGCCGCATCTAATCTGTGGCTAACGCGTGGTGAACTCTCTTCAGTAGTAGAAGCCGACATGATAGCCATCCAGGACAGGATAATGCCGACGAGAAACTGCAGGCGGTACGTCTGGCATCAAGACGTTGATGACATTTGCCGGATGTGCCATCAACCAGGTGAAAACATAGAGCACATTATGGGAGGCTGTCCCGTTTTGGCCAACGCAGCCTACACCGAGCGCCACAACAATGTGGCCCGTATTGTTCATCGACAACTGGCGCTCCAATGTGCTCTACTGGAAGACAACGTACCAAACTACCGGTACCTGCCTGCACCTGTCCTGGAAAATGACCGTTTCAAGCTGTACTGGGATCGCACTGTTCTGACCGACCTCTCGATCCACCACAACCGGCCAGATATAATGGTTTACGACAAGAGCGACCGCAAAGTCACCATCATCGATGTCGCTATTCCACTGAACCAGAATCTGGAGGAGACCCACGGTCGCAAAATCTGCAAGTACCGACCATTGGCCGTGGAGCTCAAGGAACTGTGGGGGCTAAGGGAGGTCCCAAGAATTGTTCCAGTCGTTCTCTCTGGAACTGGAATTGTCCCGAAGACACTTCTGGAAGCGCTAAAGGTGTTGAATATGGAGAAGGAATTGGCCGGCATCCAAAAGTCGGTCATCCTTAGCACCTGCGCGATTGTCCGACAATTTCTCGGTCAGGACTGAAACAGCACGAGCATGCAGATACGTGCATTCCGCAGAGCCTAGTCCCCCTTTGGCATTCAGAAGCCCGGGGGCAGGTGAAAATTCTGGCTAGATTCGCCTAGTTAAGAAGTGAGATAAGTCTGCAAAAAAAAAAAAAAAAACCATGGAATCCCAGATCACCTACGCTCCGATTCTATTCCGCCGATATTTTCGGCAGAATATGGGAAAGTTAGATCTGATAAAATGTTCTTTACTGACGGTTCATTCATAAACGGGTCCACTGGCTTCGGCATCTTCAATGAAAATTCCAGTGCCTCTTTCAAACTCAAAGATCCTTGTTCCGTGTATGTCGCTGAACTGGGTGCGATATATTACGCATTAGGGATCATTGAAACACTGCCCATCGACCATTAATTTATTTTTTCAGACAGTCTCAGCTCAATAGAGGCAATCCGCTCAATGAAAGTTGATAAACGCTCATCTTATTTCCTAACAAGAATAAGACAACTATTGAGTGTTTTGGTCGAAAAATTATTCAAGATTACCTTAGCATGGGTTCCCTCTCATTGCTCGATTCCGGGGAATGAGAAAGCGGACTCGCTAGCTAAGGTGGGCGCTTCAGAAGGCACACTTTTTGAAAGGCAAATTGCCTATAATGAATTTTTTCACATTCCTCGTCAGGACACACTCGTTAGTTGGCAGCGCATGTGGAGTGAAGATGAGTTCGGTCGTTGGTTACACACGATTATCCCTAAGGTTTCAACGAAAGCTTGGTTTAAGGGATTGAATGTAGGTCGTAATTTCATTCGCGTGATATCTCGGCTTATGTCCAATCACTACAACCTAAACGCGCATCTCTATCGTATTGGGCTCGCAGCAAACAATCTTTGTGATTGTGGCGATGGCTACCACGACATCGAGCATGTTGTCTGGTCGTGTATCCGGTTCCATGCTGCTCGCTCTCAGCTCTCTAGAGCACTGAGAGCACAAGGCAGACAATCGGATATTCCCGTCCGGGATATCTTAGGTAGCCGTGATCCTGATCTTCTGCTTCATCTATACCTGTTCCTCAGAAACGCCGATGTCAACGTTTAATGATGTTTCCTTCGTTGTGTCCCCGTTTCATATCCCTCCTATCCAAACGATAAACTTTTACTTAGTCGCGGCAATACTCTTTACAGATACACGGGCCAAAGGTTGTGCAGTCCACTGATCATTCAACAAGAGCCAAAGGTTGTACCGCTTATGACAACTCTACACGAGCTGATGATTACGCCGGCTAGTGACCATTCTATCCTGGATTCCTCGAGTCGAGAATACGCACCACGCTAGATATGGGGTACATACTAGGGGGCGTTGCTGATTAATGGTCAGCTGCATCCCAAT
Organism: Toxorhynchites rutilus septentrionalis; assembly: GCF_029784135.1. Lineage (NCBI taxonomy): Eukaryota > Metazoa > Arthropoda > Insecta > Diptera > Culicidae > Toxorhynchites > Toxorhynchites rutilus. Next base: position 16,755,158 of record NC_073744.1, on the reverse strand, counting down.
AGCAGGTATCCCGTGTCGGGCACACGTACAGAGCATCGAAGACTGCAACATACCAATTATGAGAACACTTGTAATACTAACCTCGAGCCAACCGCGAGTAATCGGTTACATATTACTAACATAGTTGTAAGCAAACATTGTAGAAAAATTGAACTCCCGGCCCCGTTAGGCTGACGCCATATGAGCCTTAATAAAATATATATTTTGGATAAAAAAAAAAACGCCCGTTGCGTTGGCTTGGAACCTGGGCTAGCGTCCTTCCTGTCGGTTTCCTTCCTGCTACCCACGAAGGTGTCTTGGTGGATGTTATATTTTAAGATAACAGGAGTACCGGTAATTATCCAAAATATATATTTTTATTAAGGCTCATATGGCGTCAGCCTAACGGGGCCGGGAGTTCAATTTTTCTACAATGTTTGCTTACAACTATGTTAGTAATATGTAACCGATTACTCGCGGTTGGCTCGAGGTTAGTATTACAAGTGTTCTCATAATTGGTATGTTGCAGTCTTCGATGCTCTGTACGTGTGCCCGACACGGGATACTTCCTATTGGGATGCAGCTGACCATTAATCAGCAACGCCCCCTAGTCTGTACCTCATATCTAGCGTGGTGCGTCTTTCTCGACTCGAGGAATCCAGGATAGAATCGGCGTTTCTGAGGAACAGGTATAGATGAAGCAGAAGATCAGGATCCCGGCTACCTAAGATATCCCGGACGGGGATATCCGATTGTCTGCCTTGTGCTCTCAGTGCTCTAGAGAGCTGAGAGCGAGCAGCATGGAACCGGATACACGACCAGACAACATGCTCGATGTCGTGGTAGCCATCGCCACAATCACAAAGATTGTTTGCTGCGAGCCCAATACGATAGAGATGCGCGTTTAGGTTGTAGTGATTGGACATAAGCCGAGATATCACGCGAATGAAATCACGACCTACATTCAATCCCTTGAACCATGCACTCGTCGAGACCTTAGGGATAATCGTGTGTAACCAACGACCGAACTCATCACCACTCCACATGCGCTGCCAACTTACGAGCGTATTCTGACGAGGAATGTGGAAAAATTCATTATAAGCAATTTGCCTTTCAAAAAGTGTGCCTTCTAAAGCGCCCACCTTAGCTAGCGAGTCCGCTTTCTCATTCCCCGGAATCGAGCAATGAGAGGGAACCCATGCTAAGGTAATCTTGAATAATTTTTCGACCAAAACACTCAATAGTTGTTTTATTCTTGTTAGGAAATAAGATGAGCATTTATCAACTTTCATTGAGCGGATTGCCTCTATTGAGCTGAGACTGTCTGAAAAAATAAAATAATGGTCGATGGGCAGTGTTTCAATGATCCCTAGAGCATAGTATATCGCACCCATTTCTGCGACATACACGGAACAAGGATCTTTGAGTTTGAAAGAGGCACTGGAATTTTCATTGAAGATGCCGAAACCAGTGGACCCGTTTATGTATGAACCGTCAGTAAAGAACATTTTATCAGATCCAACTTTCCCATATTTTTCCGAAAATATCGACGGAATAACATTGGAGCGTAGGTGATCTGGTATTCCATGGATTTTTTGTCGCATGGACAGATCAAAAATGACAGAGGAATTGCAGAAGTATGGGAAGCAAACTTGGTTGGAGATGCCTGGTGAAGGGAGCACGTCGTGTGTAAGGTACTCATGTTATAAAGACATAAAACTTGACTGAGGAGTCAGTTGGAGTAGATTTTCGAAGTTATCAATTACCAATGGATTCATGATCTTGCAACGGATGAGAAATCTGTAGGATAATTCTGTGAACCGAAGAGTAAGCGGGGGTACTCCTGCCAAAACTTCGAGACTCATCGTATGTGTCGAATGCAAACACCCCATGGCTATACGCAAGCAACGATATTGTATCCTCTCCAGCTTGAGAATATGAATCCTGGCAGCTGATCGGAAGCAAAAACTGCCATATTCTAACACTGATAATATCGTTGTTTTGTACAACTGAATGAGGTCTCCTGGATGGGCACCCCACCATGTTCCGGTAATTGTTTGGAGAAAATTGATTCTTTGCTGGCATTTCTGTTTCAAATACGCAATGTGTCTCCCCCAACCGGTAATTGTTTTCCTTTCTTTTAAATTAAAGCTTTATTCTACAAAAATGGTTACAAATTTAATATTCAAAATATTGCCCATCGCTAGTCACAACTTTTTCCTTTCCTTCCTGAAAACTGACGGAACCCTTTGCGGAAATAATCGGCCGGTTTTGTCGGCTAACCACGAATCGATCCAATTTTTGACTTCATCAAAATTGGAGAAGTGCTGGTCAACCAGTCCATGTTGCATCGATCGAAAAAGGTAGTAAACGGACGAAGCAATGTCTGGAGAATACGGCGGGTGTGATAGGATCTCCCATTTCAGCGTTTCCAAGCATGTTTTGACATCACACACGGTGCGATGATCGATGCTGCCTTCATTTTATTGCATTATTGTATATGCAATGAACTCAGCCTACGCTGGTGATCTTTGTTTATTTTTATTTTCCTCTCCTTTGCGCTGGGTTATATCTAGCCGGAGGATTTCATTATTTTTCTACTCATTTATGATAGAGCGCGGTCTAACATACGCTCCAAGGCTAAGGAATGAATGACGCCTTGACGTCGTGATTCGTGGTGCGAAATTCCAACATTTCGAAAAAAATAGGTAAGGATCGAAAATGTTTGGAAAATTGTTGAATGGTTTTATTGTAGATAAATATACATTTTTCGTCCATAGAAACCTTCACATGCCAAACAAACCTTCACAAAGAAACCTTCACATGCGAGTTATGCAGAAATTTGTTTTTCATGTATTATGCCTTCCTCCTTTCAGCTTGGTTCCCGTGAATGTTGTATGCAAAACAACAATGTGTGCAATAATTCGTTCTATCGAACAAATTAGACATCCAGTCAATGTGTAGAAATAAGGGTGATATAGGTGGTGGAGTGGGTTAGTAAGATGTCTGCAATTCCATAGAAAATTCATTGTTTCAGACAATCATTATTTCAGCGATATCCAGGAAATATTGTTGAACGCCCAATACCATAGCTATCCATTGAAAATAAATTTGATTTAATGTGTACTTTGTCTCAAAATATCATGAAATCGTAGGTATTTTCAACATTTCTTTGTTTCTTCCCCATAAACTTCATATTGAATGTAATTAATGACGACATATTTTTTTACAACCACGTTTTGTTATTTGTTCGTTACGACCCGTTTGACGGTTATGAGTACATATAACAAACGGCCCTTTTCATGGCCACTATTTGGAGTTTCAAAATAGTTAAAAAAACAGATTTCTGAACAATGAAAAGAATTACATTAAAAAAAATAATTGTTCCTAACGATCACAGTCCTACATCAAACTTACGTCCGTGCCCCCTAAGCTCTTCTACTTTTCCTTTTCTTTCTAGGTTTTGTTATAAGTGGACATTACGGTCGAGCAGGAACAGGTTGAATCCAGGTAAGTATTTGATTTTGCTATATGGAGAGAGGGTTTTGGTAGTTTTTTCTTCTACTCACGATGCCCGCACACAGGGATCGGTCTCATCGGTCCAAATGACAATGAGCTGGGGCTAGGCCCGACCAGACCTTGCTGCAACAAGTGGGACCATGTGGTTTTCATCTGTGTTTAAATTATATACTACTAAGAAGTGAATTTGAAAAAAAAATTAATTATAAATAAATTTGTTTGTCTAGTGTCTAGACATTTAGTGTTTCAAAGTATGAATTATTAATAAAAGAGCAACCCACTTAACCTAACTTAACCTACTGTAGGGAAACTAACTAAATTCGACTGGTTCACCGGATTGTGGACGGGACACTGTTGGCGCGGACAAGTAATGGAAAAAACTATTCAATTCCTTTGCTCGAAATTGTATTTGACCGACGATATAATTTTTGATGTGTCCTCTGTGAACTATCTACGTAGAAAGAGGCTGAAGCTATCGGTGTATCTAGTTTTATCTGTCTTTCGTTTCGTTCTGTGACAAAAGGGATTATAAAACTATTATCTGCTTTGTGCGTATGCAGATTAGATTTTTGAGATAATAATGATCTGCGCGGTAAAGTGTGAGCGTAGGCAAATCATTTAGGGTACCGAGTCTATTATTGACCTAAGCTTGAACACCTACTAAATTTTGTATTGTTATATCTCGCGTAACTTTTGAAAAGGTCCAATGTAACATTTTCGTCAACTCGAGAAAAACGAAGTTGAAAACCCAAACATTATTCCGCGAATTGTCTTAAAAGCTTTCGATCTTTATCGCTACTTTCACCACTAGCAGTCAAGAATAACTCTGAAAAACCAATCGTAACTGTTGTTCCGTGATTTGAGATTAAAGTTGAAGACTAGGAGCGAAAAATGTTACATTGGACGTTTTGACTACCCGCATTTGCACATTGGACATATTACGTTGCACGATAAGAATTTGAAACTAACTGCTAAACAACAATCCAAATAACAGCATTTCATTCTAAAGGCAGGTTATTATTGTTATCACTCGTCGAATTGCACTGAAATCCGTAACAACACCTGTATGAAACAAAAACTCGAAACGACCGAAGGACGACTTCGTATTGTTTTGACTGCTTTGTTACTTCGGACGTTTCGGGCGTCGGAGGAAAGATGCGTCCGAAGTAACAACCGGGCGCTTAAAATCCGAATCTGTACATTGGATATTTTTTGTATCGGCGATAAAAAGATGAAGAAGATAGATACGTGAACGATTGTTTTTGTAATACATTCAATGATTGAAAACTAATAGCGTGCATCCATTAACTCGATTTGTTTACATTTGTTACATAGGACCTTTTCAAAAGTTACGCGAGATATGTTCAGAGGTGGAGCACCTCTCTCGATATTTCTGGATATAGCTAGTAAATTTTACCTCTAGGGTATCCAGAGAGACCCTCTCATGCACCTCACTTGTTCTAGTCCAGGAGTGCAGATCCAAAATCATTTTAGGATCTTATTTTGAACGCGCTGGAGCCTCAATTTGCGTGTTGCAGCGCAGCTCTTCCAGACCGGGCCACGTAATCAATCATGGGATAGATTATCTGTTTGTAGACAGCCAACTGGTTCTTCAGGTTCAGTTTCGAATTTCTGCATATAAGAGGATGCAGAGACCGGATGAATATGTTACACTTATTAATTATTTTATTAGCATGAGACCTGAAGATCAGTTGCCTGTCCAATGTGAGTCCTAGGTAAACTACCTCTTCGAATTCTATAATCATCAGCCAGGACAAGTATTGGCGATTTCGAATGTGGATACAAAATAGCCTGAGTCTTCGCCACATTAACAACAATTTTCCAAATCGTGAAGTAATCAGCTAAAGCTTCCAGGCCTTCCTGCAGCTTACGGATAAGTGCAGGTAAAACACGACCTTCGTACATGATGGCAGTATCATCCGCGAATTGAGACGAGACACCACCACCTGGGAGAGGTGGGATGTCTGATGTATATGTATTGTACAGAATAGGCTCAAGGATGCTTCCTTGAGGCACTCTTGCGGGGATATTCAAGATTTGAGAAAAAGTGTTATGCAGAGACACCGGGAATGCTCTGTTGGAAAGATAGCTTCGAGCGATTTTTATTAGGTGCATTGGAAAATTGCGTTGATGTAGCTTGTACATCAGACCATCGTGTCACACATTGTCAAACGCTTTTTCAATGTTCAAGAGCGCCATTGCTGTCGTCTTGTTGCGCTGAATTAAGTTGGTAACTCGCGAGAGTTCATGGGTGGTGGACCTTCCTTTATGGAACCCAAACTGTTTTTCCAGGAAGACAACATTCTCATTAGCGAAGAATAGAACTCGACTTTGTATCGATTTCTCGATTTCGAATTCGACTTTGTCTCGATTTCTCAAACAGCTTTGAAATGGCAGAAAGTAAGCTGATGAGTCGATAGCTTTTAGGAACAGAAGGGCCTTTCCCTGGCTTCAGGACTGGGAGACCTTCATGTTTTTGAATTTAGAAGTTCACAGTTCACTCGCTGTTATCTTTTCTTCCTCATGAACTAAGCTGTCTGAATGATCAACAACGGTTACTCCCTCAGCAACTAAACGTCCGTATGGACTGACGATGTTCCGTCCCATGTTATGTGACAACACAAACTGTTCCCAGCGCGTTCACTTTCTCTATGGGTGTTATCAAATGATGATCCTCGCCCGAACCCCCAAAACGAGACCAGAGGAGGAATATGCTTGGGTTTTTTCTTCAGAAGTTTGGTCATGGATCAGAAAGGTTGTGAATGTGGTGTGATTTGTCGTAATTTTTCTTTCAAGTCCCTGTTTCGAAAGTCTTGGATCCTCTCCTGGGTTACCCCGGTGAGGCGATTTGACATGGTCTTTTTAACCCGGTCACCAGTTCTTTGATATTGACGCCGGAAGATGTTTCGCAGGCGCATGAGATGTTTAGTGGTGCTGTCTATTTCGATTCGATTCTTTGTTTTTAAGAGGCTTTAAACTTTGCAGTTCATTCGCCTCTATATCTATTTCGAGAGAGGTACTCACCTTATGTTGATGCACCGGTACCGCACTGTCGCGAGCACGTTAGGGGATCGCTGACCACCGGCGCTCCCTCCGAGGTACCTCCTTCGTCGTCTGTTTCATGCGAGGAAGGTGAATGTTGACCGGCGTGTACGGCTCCTCGGACTTCTCTCTCTCTCCTCCTTTCTATTCCTCTCTCTAAATCTCCCCTATGCATTTTCTACTCCTGTTTTGTCATTTTTTAGGACCAAAGTTCCAACTTAGTTGAAAGGAATCATTGTTAATATTGTTTTAGGTTCACGATGATTTTCGTTTTGAATTAGCGGTGACATCGTGTGCAATGCCTTACAGGTAGGTAGATAAAGAGGAAATTTGGAGAAGTTTTAGTGAGTTTATAGGATTTAAAGTTATACTTCGATTCGTATCTTACCACAAGATTTATAGTTTATGTTTTCTTTTGTTGCGGTTTATAATTTTTCTTAACCCGTAACAAACCCTCTGGATCGCCACTCAACTTTGCACGTGGTCCTCGCCGGTCCATGTGCATTAGGATATCTACTAATGGGATATCCTAGGCCTATCCTAGGCAGTGAAGACCCACATAACCATTGTTGGCTTAAGGCTCCATGTTCTGTTTATTCTTTTTAGAACATGCCCATAGGGCTATATTGGTCTTACTGATGAATGAATCCAAGTGTGCGTTTCAGTTCAGTTTAGCATCTAGGATAACGTCAAGATATTTCACTGAAACGCTGTATTTTTTTTCCTCTACCCCAAGATGCAAAGACTGCAGATGCTGGTTTTCCTTTTTTGTGAGAGGAATAATTGTTGTTTTCGCGGCATTTACGCTCAGACCTTTTGTGATACACCATGATGGTGTAAGGTTAAAGGCCATCTGCATCCTGCTCGATATCACGTCGTCGAACTTTTATTACCACGACTTCGAAAGCTTTTTGCCTCTAAGCTTCTCAGAAGGTCATCAACCATGTAATCACGGATATTGACGATCCGCCCAGCTCCGGGGTGATTTGCCGACACCGAGGACCGCCAACAACAAAAGTAGGGTCTCAAAATTTTCGAATACGTCTTAGCTGATTGAGAACAGCCGCACACAGCATTGCGCGTGGTCATTTTTTTACAATTTTTATTCATTTTTATGTGTATAATGTACTTGTTTTTTTAAATTTTATTTAAATGTTTTTTTTTATTATAAAACGACAAAATCGTAGCCATACTTTTTTACTTTTAATCATTAATATATAATATATATTCTTCATACATTCCATTGTGTTTTTAACTTTTACTTCCAGTTTCCAGTTTCCTGTGTTTTTTTTTTAAACATCTTGCATTTCCGCTTGATTCCACTGCTCCACCTTTATACATATTCGCGTGTGTGTGTATGTGTTTGTCTGTATGTATGTGTGTGTTTTTTTCCTACAACAATTTGTTACGGTAGTTGTGTCTGATGTCTAATGTCGAAGTGTCTGAGGCCTGATTTAGTTCTTTTTTTTCTGTGTGGGTGTGTGTTTGTGATTAATTGTTCCTGATTTCCCAAGGTTTACTTTCACTTTCTTCGCGCGTTTCTTTTGCTTCTTTTTTTGCTGCTGATGGTTTGTCATTCTCTCTTTCCCGTTTTGTTTTTTTTTTCAATACTCCCCCCGCTCCTATCAATCAATAAAAATAAGGTAAAAATATGTATTTTTTCTCCTGGTTCTGCAACATGTCCTTTACCTTGTGTGTTTTTTTTCAATTTCTTTGATTTCTTTGTTTTGTTTGATTCGATTCACTTGTGTCTCCTCCTTTTTTGGGGTGTGTTTTTGTGTGATAATTCGCTATATTTAGTACCCTCGTAAACCGCAGCACGACGCAGGAATTTTGCGCTTTTCCTCTATCTTTCTTCCTTACCAGCGCTTTGATTAGCGCATCACACATGTGTGTGTGGGGTTAATTTCCGCTAGTTTTTTTTTGTTTGTTTTTCTTTAATCTCAGCTACTAGTTTTTTTTTACATTCTTTTTTTTTCGTTTTCATCTAGAGTTACACATCTTTCGCTAAGTTGTTTTTGTTCACACTCAATTTGCTAACGGCTTTTGTTGTTGTTGTTCTCTGTGGGTGTAGGTATGTTTGTGTCGGTGTCGGGGAATTGGGATTCAAATTCAGGTTGTTTGCACATTCTCATTTGCGTCTAATCGTAAACCGTAATTAATTTATCTAGCACAGCTTCCACACTCTACATGGGGGATGTTTACTCTTGTTTCTCTGTTTTTTTTCGACTAAACTAACGCGGAGTGTTTGTTTGCATGTGTGCGGGGTTTTTGTTTTCTCAATCAAAACAGTACTAATAATAATAATCTCTAGCCCCTTTTCTACTATCGATACCTTACCGTGCGCGCGCATTCTTAGTGTCTTTTTGTTTGAGTTATTTTATTTGTTCGTGCACACTTTTCCCTTTCCGATTTTTTTTTTAATTCTTTTGGTTGCCTTTAAAGCTCTCAAGGTTGACTCATTTTTCTTCTTTGTTTTTTTTTGCTCAGGTAGTAATCCTTTTTTGTTTGTTCAGATTTTGTGTGCTGGAAAAAAAAGTAACAGGGAAAAGAGAAAGATATCGAGTAGTAGAAGAAGCGTTAGATGGAATTGGTTTTCATCCGTTGATATGTTGTTTTTTTATTCAGATTTTTTGCTGTGTTTGAATTTTTAGAGAGAAGAAAAAGTGAAAATTGAATGTGTGAATGAGTGTGTGTGCTGTCAGCGATTATCAAATAGTAGGCTCTGGCTGTTGGTTCCCATTTTATTTAGCACAGAAGGAAGAAAGAGTAGATGAAAAATGATGGTTCCATAATTTGATTGTTTTGTCCCGTTTTTCGGCTGATGAGAAGTGTCTTTCAGTTTCGGCGGCATTCACTCTCTCTCTTTGTTTTTGTTTTTTTCATGTTGCTCGCTAGGTATATATGAACAATCGCCATTTTCTGCTGTCAATAAGTTTGTTTTTCAAATGTTTGCTTTGTTTTGTTTGAATAGGTCCAAGTGTCCCCACAATTTAACGCTAATTTGTTTCGCCTACCCCACGTATCTCACGTATAACCAGTTATATTATTTATATCGTACGTTCTGCTTCTCCTCTCTCTTATTTTGGTTGCTTATTGTAAAAGTTTGCAATAAAAAATTCACAATCATATGTATGCTTCTTGAACGCTGTGAGTTGAGTGAGTGAGTGTGTGTTTCTGTTAAATGTAAACATTTATCTATTTCTTGTTTAAAGTTATTCTCAATATACAAATTTATGTAATATTATCTGTGGGGTCTCTATGTGTGTGTGTCTGTGGATGTCTGCTTTTATGCGTGTTAGTGTGAAACTTGTGGCGCGAGTGTTTGTTTCGTCCCGTTTTTTTCTCATCTAAATAATGTTCTAAATATTTTCGGCGGAGATTTTGAATATTTTCCCATCTTGGGATTTTACATTTCACTCAGTAGGCCTTGTTTTCTGTTCGAGTGAGCTGTTTCACACATACTTGGATGACTTGAAAAAATCTTTTTTGTCGAGAAGGGTGAGCTCATTCGATGAAATAGATCGAAAATAATCGTTGACAGAGGCGCTTTCGGCTGAGGTCGAAAAGAAGAGATGAGAGAGTAGTTGTTCTCAAAAGTGTGAGTAGAATGAAGAGCAGCAAGTTTTTGAAATATTGCACTTGGTTTACTTAAAAATTTAACTCTCTAACCTAAAATATCCCTTCCGAATAGTGTTTGTGTGTGGAAGGCGAAAATGTTTGATGCTTCTCCCTTTGTCTTTTCGACTTGGCCTACTCTTCCTCTGTTGTCCCATTTTTTGTTTGTTTTTTTTTCATGCACTCTCTATTTTTAACAACAATAGTAATAATAATCACAAATAACAATTATGCTGCGAGTCACACGCGATGCCTCTGCTTCTGTGTCGTTCGCGCGAATAATTTATCCCTTAATACGCATAATTTTGTCGACTTGGAACTTTATCTCATTTTCTTTTCTTCTTCTGAATTGACTTTTGGTTACACGTTTTACTCGAAGAGACCTTGCTAAATTGTGTAATTGTTTTTGGCTAGCTTGGAGATAAATGTCGCTGCTCACGCGGAGCCATCTTTTTTTATTTTGTGGAAAAAGTTGATCTCTAGTTTCATTTCCTAGGTGGAGATAGTTGAAGACTGTGCCATTGTAAGAAGAATTGTTTGTAGACTCGTCCTGGGGTTCAGAAGAATTGGAGGGGGTGAACAATTTTATAACATCATCACCTTGAAAGTATGTGTGAGAGGGAGCGCGGTGAACAATTCGATGATTGTACATCCTGTATGATTTGTAGCAATTCCAAACAAGTTAGAGGCGAATGAACTGAAAAGTTTAAAGCCTCTTTAATCCAACATCATCATCATCCAAACAAGTGATTGCTGTATTTGTGAGAGCCGGAATTGCTCACCCTATTGGGCAATGCTTGCGGGTGATTTCACTGCCGCTGTTTCGAGCAATTCCAAATCAGAGAGAGTGTTCCTAGCAAACATTAAATCGTATAACCAGCACATTCGGCAACTTTCTCTAACATTGTACCTAGCTGTCATTTATTTTTTTCCACTGCGTTCTAAGGAAAAGAAAGTCATCTCAATCAAGCAAACAAAATACTTAGTTTCGTTCATTGGAAACAGTAGCAAATTCCTGGGAACGCTCTCAATTGAATTATCTGACAACAATTTGTACCCTCAAGTATTTCTGAATGTAGTTTGACATAGTTTGATACCATTTGTAAGCCAATTTGGCAGCCTTGTAAAGCTAAACAAACAAGCCAGAGGTTCAGATTCGTTTCCCATTCTGGTCATAGAAATAGAAATCTCTACAACGTTGAAACGGCGGAGTTCCTGTAGAAAACGTCAGTGTCATTAAAGATAGGGTTACCATCTGTCCTGATTTTGAGATCTATTTCGGCCGTCCTGATTTTCGTTAGAAATTCTTTTTTGGTATAGAATCAGAATTATTCTCAGTGTATTATGTTTTTGAGTAAACCCTTTTTTTTAAGACAAAAGTTTTGTGAGCATATAAAGAGTAGCAGTTGGATGATCCACAAGATCTTAAAACCATTTTCATTTGGAGATTTTGTTTCGCTGGCAACGGAGATATTTTTGTGTTTTGTCTCGATATTCCAGGTTAATTTTTGACGTAGGACTACGTCTTTCACTTCTGTATCGGGGTGTAGATTCAATGTTCCAAAAACGAAAGCGTGACGATTGAAGTGCAAGGTTTTGACCATTAATACCTCTTTGCCGGCTGTACGGAATAGTATGTGATAATCACTTCATTCGAAAGGAAAACTATCCTAGAGTTATATGATTGGTAATTTTTGGCTCGAAAAATTGTTTCAATGGCTTGAAAATTGCTTTGAAAACATGCTATTGAAACCATGCAAATCCATATATAAGCTGGTGCCCGCTCGGAAATCCATTTAGTTGTCATACGATGTAAGGAAAAGAAGGTCACGCTTAAACGACTATGCATTATGATTTTCACCCCCAATTCCATTTCTTTTCTGTAGCCGGACCGAACGAAGCGTTTAGCGAAAAACGAAGTGTGGATGACAATTCGATACAGATTGTTTACAAATGGTAACATTGGCTATACATTTGATAACGGAGAAAATGAAATGTTGGATATGGTGTACAGAATATTCCACTATATCAAAGAAACCAAATTGTTTGATGATGGTGGGAAGGGGGTATTATTTGTTCTGGGTATTTTCGAGGATAAATAGACTTCTCCTTGAGCGTTAATTATTCTTTTCCAGCTAAACCAAGTATATTATAATCATTTTATTCAAAAGATAAAGTGTCTAAGAGTTATATGCTTATTAATTATTAACTCGAAAAATAGTTTAAAAATTGCTTTGGAAACAGGCCAATGAAATTACAAATCTGTATATAAGCTGGTGCCGCTCGTGCATTTCAGGAACGTCAAGAAATATGTTAAATAAATAAATTTCACGTGTTTTTATTTATTTATTCTCAAAGAATCACAATGGTTTGGTCATAATCGTAACTATATCAGGTGTCTTGATTTTCAACTCCAACCAGATGGTATGCCTAACTAAACGAGAAGAACAAGAAGTGTTAAATTCATAATATGATGTTATATTCCCTTCATCACGACCTAATACGATTTACTGATGAATGATTTTCCGCAGCATGTAACACAATTTTTCGCAGTGCTGCATGTCCCAACAAGTAATAGCTATAATAGCTGTGGTCTTCATGCTGAGGAGCAAAACAAAATGCGTTTGATGTTTGAAAAGAAATATGAGATTTGTATTCCCTGTTTAAAGAAAAGACGAAATTCATATAGAATAAGCAGATAAACCGAAAAAAAGTTTTTAATTTTTCAAAGATCGATCGATCACTACGCCGTTTGGAAAATCGATTCGACAAGACCGATCATTTTAAAAATGATTGTTTGTTGGGGTGGGTCAGAAAACCGATGCCCGTCATACCGAATTACGACTTAATCTGTCGTGCAAAATTAAATCGTGTTATTTTATGCGATTGCAGATATACGCAATACACACATATTGATCGACATTATTACGACTGTGATTTGACACCACTCTATATAGGACTTAGGATACGGCAAATTTTACGATTTAATGTTTGCTGGGTTGAAAGTAAGAAGTTGCAGACGCGCGCAAGGGGAAAATTGTCACTCTACGTTTGTATGTGTGTGTATGTGTGTGTTCGTCTTGCGTGCGTGTTCAAATGTATATGTGTTTATGATTGTGTGTGTGTCTCTTTCTATAGATAATATCTATTATGACCCTAATTCCACTGTCTGTCGCATCGATTTAAGATATATATTTGACACATATTTCACTTCCTTTTTTCTGCGTGTTTTTGTTCTCAACCACCGTTTATAGTTTTTTCATTTGATTATCATTTTCACTACAACACCTGACTTGGTTTTTTTCTTGTTTCTTGTTTGTTTGTCACTTTTTTGTTTGATTTTCCCCACTGTCAATGTCCTTCTTCCTCTGGATAAAAAAAAAACTAATTGCCTTGCACAGATGTCGCACAGCGATAATCAGTATTGAGTGCATGTGTAGAAAGTGAATCAATACTGTGTGACATCCCCACCACAACACCCCGCGGAAGCACTTTAAACCATGTTCACGAGGTGCGTGTGTGTGTGAGGCGCGAAATTAGATCATCTAGCTTAATATGAGACAAAAAACAGGTAGAAACTAAGGGCTACTTACGAAGTAAACGATACTCAGTAGTGCACAGATATTGCAATCATAATAATATACACCGATTTTTTTTTGAATAACCTTACGACAGAAGTTACCCCCTGAAATATTTATGTGTTTGTGTGTCGCAGTAGATTGAGAATAGATTTTAGTCGTCTTGGTCGTCGTGAGTCTGTTGAGTTGCGTTAAATGCAAAGTAGATTAGATTTGATTGTATCGCATTGTGGTTGTTTTGTCCTCCCGCTGCCTCTCATCAGTGTTTTTTTTTTGTTCTTTTAGTTTTCTTTGCTAGCGTAGAATTATTTGTTTTAAACGTAGTACGAACAGCTTTCTCTTATTTGATTAAACTTCAAATACATTGATATTTTTTTTTGTATGATATTTAATTACTTTTCACGTGTTTTTTTTGTTTGTTTTACAATAGATAGATTCTAACTTTTTTTTTGTTTTGTTTGTTTCACTTGCTTATAGAATATAGAAGATAGAGTATAGAGATATTTCAGATTGGTAGCTTAAATGTAATAATAGGAGGATAATAATACGATAAAAAAAACTAATAAATAGAATGGGTTTTGTTTGCACGAGAGAGCGAACAAACAAACAAACAAACAAATATATACCGCAGAGTGCGCTTCATCGAGCGGAAGAGATTTCCTGGTTTACTGCTTTATGTTGTATGTGTGTGTGTCTGAGTGTGTGTTTATGTATTCTTGGTCTACTTTTTTTCCTTTTCGGTGAGAGTGTGTGTATATTGTTGGGTCCATATTTCAACCTATCTTTAATCATATCCACCACTTCTTGCTTCCTTAGTTCATCGATTTTTAACGAAACTAAAACGACTTTTGGCTAGCAGCAATAACGAGTTTCTTGTGTTTTGTTTTATTAGTTGTTTGTTTCGCTACGATTTGAAATCTCCTTTTTTTTTCATTTTCATTTGCAGCTTCGCGTCTGCCTTTGTTCTAACAACTAAGGGGGAGTAGTTTTCTCGTGTGTCTCATCTTGTCTTAAATAAGTGTTATTAGAAGTAGTTTCGATAGTGGGTAGGTGTGATAGCAGTAGGAAAATTTATCTTATGAAAATAATTGTTTAAAAAATAAATGTATAGATACGTTTTTCTCCGTCTAGGGAATATTTATGAGTAAGTTTGTTTTTTTTTTATTATTTTTAAGAGCTAAGATATAGTTAGTGATATCCATTTACTTGCTTGCATGGGTGTTTGTGTGTGTGTCTGTTTGTGTCTGTATCAGATTCGATCAGATTCTAAAAGAGCATCGCGCTCAGTATTTGACTTCCAAACGCGACGTTTGTTTGTATGTTTGTGTTTCTTTTCTGTGTGGGGTCTTTAATTTTTCACTGTGTATAATAAGAATTTAGCTGTTTGTTTTTTTTTTCATTGTTTACAAGTATATAATAATAGAGTTTGAAGATTAAAGATGTATCGCTAAAATATAACATCATCTGATTGTCGAGATTTCGCATATATTTATTCGAATTATCCCGGCCCCCCGTTGGCCGCGGCGAAAAGCAAAGTTCCCGCGCACACTCAGGGGCACTCTCTTCGAGGGCTTCCGTATGTGTGTGTGTGTCTCTCTCTCTCTTTCTATCGTCGGTTTAGGGTAAGCGCCTCGATCGCTTGTCACCCTGCTTCGTGCTTCACTTGTTTTTTCTCCCTTAAATTCTTATCTTCTCTCCTTCCTTTCTCTCTCTTTCTCTGCCGCCTGTCATCCATGCTGCCTATGTCTTTGTGTAAATATTTTTTTTTAAATTTTTCCTAATTTGTTTACCCATTTTTTTATGATTTGCTCCTGGGTCCAGCTGCCCAGCTATTCCCTTCCTCTCCTGCTTCTTTGAATGTAGATTAATACTCTAAATATATAGTTTTAATATACCTTTTTTATCATAATAATCATAAAAAACTGTTTAATGATTTAATCACCACTTTTTATAGTTATTTTTCTATAATTCTCCAATTTTTTCTCTCTCTATATAATTACTTCAATAAGAGTGTTTCACTTCCGGTTTTACTCATCGATAAGCTCAAAAATGCAACGCCTACTTTTTTTGTTTGTCATATTTTCTTCCTAGTGTGAGTAAATTTCTCGCCTCTCTCTCTATGTGTTTTTTACTCTCTTCCTTTTCCTAGGTATGAGTGTTTTTTTTGTTCGGATGCGTGGCATTTACACGTGTTTACACATTGATGATGAATTGTAGTCGCATTTTTCCACGCGAATGATTGTTTTCAGCATTGTTTCTTCTTCAAATATGATTGGATTGAAGTTTTTTTTTGTTTATGTTGTCTTGCCTTATTTAACCTGTTTGATTTGACACTTATTCTCACTTGTGCTACAGCATTTTGTAGCGAATATGTAGTGCGTGTGTGTGTGTATAGATACTTTTCGCTTCGAACCCAAAACCGGTGATAAATCAAACATTTTAGCGAACATAGGGTTAATACGATAGGAAGTGATAGAAAAAAGTTTCAATTTCCGAAAAAGATACACCCACCACAACATGGGATGGGTGGGTGTTTGTGTTTGTGTTTGTTTTGTTTCTCTTCCTCTTACCCTATCTATATTCAATGCGCCGTTTGAGTGGTTTTTTTTTGGTAAACGATCACAAAGCTAATCACGGCGTTCAACAATTGCGCGTTCACTCACACATTAGTATTCGACACACGAATACACAGCACCGATATATGCCCGGGCCCGAAGAGACACTACCTTCGCTTTCCGGCGAAAGCTATTGCAACTAAGAAAAATAACTCCCCTCTTAAATCTTACATAACCATTTGTAAATAACTACAACTTAAACGTTTAACATTGGGTATACGACAAAAAAAAAGAATTAAATCCTATAATTGACCCCTGCGCCTGCTTTGTGTCATCAGAGCGAAGCAGGCGCTGACATGGTCCAGCTGCTTTCCCACATAAACCTATATCTTTATGTACCACATACACATTGCGTAACCATTCGCCCCCCTCTCTATACCAACAATAATAAGAATAATTATAACATTAAACAATACTGGAAATTATTCGTTTTCTCTCTGTGTGTGTTTGTTTGTTTTTTTTTTGTTCCTTCCGTTTGTTTCTTCTGCCTTCTGCTTTCCTCCTCATTAGGTGGTAAATATAGGTGCCCTAAAAATAGTGTTTAACCTAACTCTAACTAGTAATTAATAATACAGTAATTGTTTTCCTTCGAGTTGTTCTCTCGAACTCTGATTCTTCCTTCACGCATCCACTCATGCACACACACACACACACACCTCGCGCACACGCACACACACACGCTCACTCACAGATCGTGTCCCTCTCTCTTTCTTTCTCTCTATATCGATTGCGGGGGAAGAGAAACTTCAATAGATGAAAAAAAACCCAAAATCATCGCTTTCGCGAGAATGTAAAAATTCTTTTAATTCAGATCTTCGCTTCAATTCAACTGCGCTTTGTTGTTGTTGTTGTTGATAATGTACACACGATTGCTTCTAGCATTTGTGTGTGTGTATAGATTTCTATGCAATAAGAATGTGTTTGTTTTTTTTTCATCTTCTGTTTAGTACATTTAAATACGATCTTCTACAGCTTAAATAGTATCTGTGTGTGTGTGGTTTTTTGTTGTCTTGCCATTTGTTTTTGTTCCGTTGCCTTACTCTCTAGTAGCTCTTCTCTATTTTGATAATCTCGTGTGTTCTACTAGTTTTTTTTTGTTTTCTCTGCTGATATTAGAAGATTCATAATTCCATCGTCCGGAATCGTCCGGTGGTCCGTCGAATGCGCCTCCTGCCTCCTGCCCTTTTGTGTATGTGTGTGTAAGTTTTGTATTTCTTTGTTTGATATAATTAGGTATAGTTTGTTCCCATTTTTAACGCGTGCTTTTTTCTCCTAATTTTCCTCTAGTTAAAAAGATTACAACTTCAATTTACACATGTGTTGGATTGGTTTCGCTCTATATCCGTTTGATCTCTGGGTCTATGCTATGTGGGCATGTTGTGAATTTCACTACCAGATTTGATTTGTTTCGCTTTTTGACCGAGTCCCATTTTCAAACACTTCGTGTGGTTTTGGTTTTCTCATTCTCAAAGCAATGGCGCAGCGACGCAGCAGTTGACGTGGTTTGGCGGAAGATAATTATTACATCGGAAATGTGGAGGAGCTGGTACCTTATCGAGTCCTCAGAAGAACGATTACAATTCTACACACAATCGCGCTCGCTCGCACACCTATTGCAGCTATCGTCGTTCAGTCTCTTTTGTTCTGCGATTTGTGGTTTGAATAGTTGCACATTTGGGGGGTGGGGGCGAAGAGGTTGATGGGTTTCAAGCACGAAAATCTTCAAGTCAATTTGTTTATTTTTATCCGCGGGGATAAGATGATGCTGAGAGCAGGCTTCGATGGGCTCCAAACGAGCGCGTGCGCGCTCTTGTTGAGTGGCTGTGTGTGTGTCGGTTAAGGTAAACTGAACGGTTGATCGCTCTTAGATGTTGGATTTGGAAAAGCTGACACGCAGATGATTCGACTCCGATAGCTGGTAGTTGTGCATCTTGATCAGAGCGCACACAGCCTCCTCGATCGAGCTGAGCTGTATCAGGGCCATCTTGTGATCCTTCCTGGAAAGTGAAGACAACAAAGCAGAACGTTAATCGTGGTGGACGATTTGATACCTTCAATGCAAAAACTGGGGTGTCGTTCGAAATGCACACACTGATTCAAACTAAAATAAAAAAAAACAAAACTAGATCCGTGCAAATTTCGGAAACATTAAATATTTTGATAAAGTACAGTGAGGTAAACTGATTATTTTTCTTCGGAAAATGCGACAACTTTTTCGAGGCCTTAATTCTTCACACTAATCAAATCATCTCATTGAGCCAAAATAGGTTGTGAATTTCACCCGAACCAGAACGAACAAAAATTAGAATGTCTGACAAAATCACTCCGGTACACAGTAATTCCAACTTTTAAAAATCCCTTTCTTTGGTATATCGCTCAACTGTTTGCTTATAAATGTTCATATTTTAACGACAAAAATACAGAAGGTATTCGGTATTGACGTTTGCATTAAAAAAATGGACAAAAAGTGCCGATTTTTCATGGGTTTACCTTCACACGCACTGACGAAACTACCCATGCAGCATCAATCATAGTAACCCATGAATCAGCAGAAAAAATTGACAGCTCCATCAGTCGAACTCTAACCGTGATGGCGAAAACGGTGAAGCTACTCCGTTCAGAAGTGTGCGGCATCTACAACATCTTGGCACTAATGGACAACAATCAGAGCATCAAAAGAAAGCCCGGTTCCGATCGACCAACGACCCTGAGCGACAAGAAGCTCCAAAGGATGCTGAAGAGGAAGATTGAGGAAAAAGTGCCTACATCGCTGCGTGCGACTGGTCGGGAGGTCGGTGCAACCGGCCAAACAGTGAAAAAGTACCTGGCAAACATGGGCATACATCCACTGATCTCGGAGTTGCAGGCAATGACGCAGCGACAACGGCTGAATGAAATGGTCATGTCGATTTTCCCGGCGACGACGAGACCTATCTCACCCTGGATGGCAACAACTGGAAGACTACTTCGTATTTTACTACCCCCACGAAGGAAGTGAGCTCCAAAGTGAAGTTTATTTAACACACCAAGTTCCCCAAGAAGGTGCTGCTGTGGTTGACAATCAGCGAGAAGGGGATGTCAAAGCCGCTTTTCTTCAGCTCCGGACTGGACGTGAACGGAGAAATTTGTAGTACGAAGTGCCTGCCGGAAGTTCATGTTCATCAAGTTCATCAAGAAATAACATAAGGGCGAATACGCGGTGTTCTGGCCGGATCTGGGCGTCGACCCACTACTTGAAGCGATCGTTAGTTGAGATGGAACGGCTGAATATCGATGTGGTAGTCGGCGAAACCGCCCAACATCCCCCACCAGCGTGCCATCGATAATTTTGTCGCGAAAACTGAGAAGGAATTGATAAATAAAACGAAGAAAGAACTCAAAAACATGCCCCTTCCACAGGAAATTTATCAACCTCAATTATCTGTCTTAGTTTTTTTATCCCCATTCGAAAAAAGTCCATTTTTTAAATGCAAACGTTATGCCAAACGCAAGAAAAGAAGCTTACTTCAGCATTGGGAGTCAAGCAGGGCAAGCCATTCCAAGCGATTGCATGCGTTAGGAATGATTCGAAGGCAACGAACTTGGGTTCCTTGGGATAATTTGAAGTCAAAGGACGTTGCGTCTGTGGACAATTGTTTCGGTGGCAAAAATAAATACTCCAACCTAGAGTTCTCTTCTCTTGTCCATATCATAAACGAACGATATTGGTGTCTAAGTCGGGTCTACGAATCTGCTACCGCAACCTGACTTCAATCCACACTACTACTCCCCCTGACACGAACTTCGTTAACCGCGTACACAATCTTTTTTTCAGCGTCCATATAAAGTGAAACGAAAACTTGATTTCTGATGCAAAAAAGTAGTTGCACCATCAATGAACGGCTCCATTGTTTACCCACCGGGAACTCAAACCAACGATCTAAGACAGATAGCGTGCAAAATAACCTGCAGTTTGGAAGGAATTTTAAACAAATTTATGTTCACGTTGTCTTCGAGTTCAATTTTGTGAAAAAAATTGTAATGGGTTGTATCTAGGACACGACCGCAGTTTTCGACGTAGAACAACGGAATTATATTATTCAATTCACTTGTTTATTACTTCGGATATTATTTTAGAATGCATAATTTTTTTTGCAATATATAATATTAATATAATATAATATTCTACAATATTTTGTAATATAATTTTGTATTACTTCAGGAGACTCGAAAAATTCTAGAGAAATGCAGTGTATATCTATATTCCAAAATTCTGGATACTCTTCCATATCCGCACTAGCACAAAAAATTCTCGTATGCTGCTCTTCTTTGTCGTAGCACACTTTGATACAGAGGGCTTCTTCTCCTTGTATCGAGCTGTGTGTGTATGTGTGTGAAATCAGTATTAGGCATGAACAAGCAAACCATTTGTCATGCGAAAATGCGAAAACAGAATAAAAACTGAGAGAGGTTGGCGTCGACATCATGTCTCATACCGTATGTTTCTAATCTGTTTTCGCATTTTCGCATGACAATTGTCATGGGCATGAATGATATTCGCTGGTTGTGTTATGCTAGCTCACTCACATCTCACATCAGCATTCTATTCTATTTTTGGTTTCCGCTTCTAGCCCTGAGAAGGGCCCTCGTGGAAAGAAACTATTCCATACTCCTCCATCACCCGACTTTAAAACAAACCTCCCCCGCTCGACGCTCTGCGGCAACCATGTTGCTTCGATGACCACCAAACGAGAAGTGGTGTGGCTTCAGGAAGGAAGGAAGGATGTTGAATTAAAGAGACTTTAAACTCTGGAGTGTTCATTCGTCTCTAGCCTTGAGAGAGGCCATTGGAAAACTTTACTCTACTCCTGCACTACACCTCCACCCTCATTGCCTTGAGAAAGGCACGACGAGGGATCGCCCTCGTCGTCCAGCTCGTCCAGCAACGATGTTGTCAAGTCGGCGTCCACATAAAGAATAGTGTGGCTTCCAATCGTGGATGGCTTATTTAAACCAAATATGTTGAAAACGGGCAGAAACGAATGTATCAGTTGCTCGTTATTGACAGCTCTGTTCGGGAATGCACACAAATCGGCAGAACAAATGTATGGGGAAATGAGAATGATTCCAGTTTCATTAAATTAAACTGTATAGGCATTAGTGGATTGTACTGTTTAGTATATTAAACGAATCTTAGAGAATTTCCGATTCCATTGTTGTGCAAAGTATCACAATTTGTTCGCTGTGAAAATATTGATTAACGTTAACTTTATTTCACAAAAACGTGACCTGTTTTCTGATTTGGCACCCTTCCTGAAAGACGTAGTTCTACGTCAAAAAAAAACATACAGAAAAATGGGTTTATACCAACAAAATTCACAAATTTGTCAGTATTTCTGAACACAACACTGCACCATTATTATATGTGTGAGTCATTTTCGTGTACGATACAAAAAAAATCTAAGTCACCTGTAGTTTGTGTCAAACCACGTTGAACTCAAACATTCATTTTGAGAGGAGTCACTTCAATGTGCAATAAAGTCCATTTGACGGGGAAGAATGAAATGAGATAGTCAAGTTGTAGAGTGCGATAGTAACTAAACGCCCGAATGACTGTTGAGTCATGTTGACGGGGAAACTGCTGGAAGAAGCCAAAACACATTCCCAATTGAATACGAAGACGAATTTCTTCATAGTCCCCTGACTATCTTCAGTTGAATATGACTTTGTCGAGCCATGGTTATAAGTATTTTTACTATAACAGCCATTCCATGTGAAACCGATATAGTGATTCTTAGATTTCCATGGAAAATTATAGTTTTGTTCTTTATTGCAAAATATTAGACCCGTATTTTTTTGTTTTTTCGTTAGGGTGACCATTTCCATTTTAGGGTGGTTCGAAACAAAAAAATTTTCCACTTTTTCCCAAAAATGACTTTTTTCAACAATTCATAACTTTTGAATCACTGAACCGATTTAGATGATCGACATATCAAGTTGAAGCCATTGAAGCTAGCCTTTTGTTAAAAAATATTGAACCTGCCAAAACAGTGGATTTTGTTTTCGTAATTATTGATTGTTGTTGTTTTTTGCTGTTTTCATAGCTAGAGGGCGCTATATGTTTCTATATTTTTTCTTGAAAGCTGTGGATTCTTTACATAACATATCTCGATATCAGAGATGCTATTTTTTCGGAGATCGGGAGATTCTAACGTTTAGAGAAGGCGACAATCAACGAGGATATGGCGTTCTTATATCTTGTCTTATATGTCTTGAGTACCTATGCAACGTGAGATCGAGCATTGTTTTGCTACGAAATGACTTTAACTTTAATGATGGCAAAAAGTATTGGACCAACCAGTTTCAGCCTTGAAACGATGCTCAAGGTTTGGTTATCACGCGGAAGCATGAGCAGAAACTTTTCATAATTTTCTGCAATTGTTGTGGAGAGATTTTCAAGTTCTATCGGTTAGTCGGTCTTTTGTTATCCCATTTGTTGATTTATTTAGGCTCATTGACATTTTAGCTGTGACAGAGCCGAATTTAATCGTGTGTATATTACATGTTTATCGTATTTTTAAATGGTAAATTAAACTGTACCCATTTAGGCGTAAGAGTATTCCTTCTGTTCCATTGTCCAGTTAAGTTAGACAGGACAGCGAAGACAGTTCGTATGATCATTGTTGTGTTATTAATAGCACAACAGTTTGATGTTTTTTGTAGCAAGCTGGACTTGTATGGTTGGAGAGAGTCCAGGATTCTGACTGTGAATCGATTTCCATCGTTGATGATTGTTGCGTGGACGTAGTTATTATATAACAACAGAAAATTAAAGTCAAATTGAGGACCCTGAGTTTTGAACTCACGATCGATCACGTAGTAAGCGAACGCGTAACCAATGTAGCTACACGAAGAACTCTTTTGTCGGTCTTTAACGTTGGAATAGCCGCTTCTGAAGGAATCTTGAAGTAACGAAACGATGGACTTGTTTTTTTCTAATAGTCATCTCACTGTTAGTTTTAGAGTGCATATTACCTAGGATTACTGATAGCCTCGGTGATCTATTGTCCACTCTAGTATACGGGAAGGACACTATGATTCTCTCAGTGTTCTCAGTGTTATTAGTGTTCCACGCAGCTTTCTTTCAACAGAAGGTCAGTGCGGTACTGGTTCAGGTCTAAATCCATGTCGATATGTTACTTATCTTTGCAGCTTGAAATCATGACAGGTGTATAGACGAGGGCCTTATAAATTTTGTCTCATTGATAAATCGTTCTCAACAATGGACTTACTGCATTACATGTAGCGCTTTTCTAACACTAACTCAATATTTTGCTGCTCTCATTTCACGCTCACTAAAGAAAATATCTGTTCTCCTTCGTGCGAGTTCCTTCTGTTTTTCGCTCATTCTTTCCATCCTTTATACTGTAGTGAAATTTTCAATCATCATTTTCAGAGCGAATTAAACTCGAATTGAAATCAATTTTAAATCGTCATTTTGAGAGCGAATTGGATGCGAGGTGAAATAAATACAGACTAAGCTGCAGGGTCGGCTCCACTGTCCCTTCGCATGCTGGTGAAGCTCACGACAGCAGGAACAATTTTGTAGATCTCCAAAACCCAGAAGAGAAACGAATGCGATATGGTCTTGAACGTTCTGACGGATTCTTTATTTTTTATTTTTTGTTTCTCCATTGTTAGAGTTCGAACAAATTTAATGCGAAATACGAATAGAAAAAAGGACAGTGTTCCACCATGACAATGTTAGACCTCATACGCCAGAAGCGTTTACGGCTTTGATGGAATGTATTACTACACAAACATTACTAAGATCGGATTTTCTGCCAGAAAAATCAGAACCTTCAATTTCATTCAAAAAAGAAATTACTTTCCGAACAACCAATTATATAGTGGTAAACTATCATAGTACGAACATTCATTGATTTTTAATATCAATACGATACTTACGGGAAAAACTTGAAAGCTTTGACTTCGAAACCATTTTTAGTGAAGGCTTCTTTGATCTCCTCCTCGGTGACGGTAGATCTGTAACAGGAAAAAATAGAGGTAAATATAACACTTTTCATTAAAGCTGGAATAATTATTTCACCGTTGCACCCCAAACGATGATTACATAGCAATTATTCTCTCGTTTCCCTACTGCAGTTTGGGGCACCAAAAATCTCATCAACCACACAGCTGAACAAGAGACACCCACCTCGGGCGCACTTTTCCATTTGATTACATTACCATAAAGAATCTATTCAATGAAATCGAGCGTTAAGAAGGGTTGCTGGGTTCACCTGTCAGTCTGTCTGTCTGTTTGCCTGCCCTTCTCACCTGAGATCCAACAACAGAGCGGAAAGTTTAACACCATTAGCTAGCCCCGCAGCATCCCGAGTGAAGCCTGAAATATCGATTCGACATTGCTTAATTATTCTCGCTCTGGTGTCCCCCTGAACTGAATGCGGGTCACATTTTTGGGTCCCAGATAGCAGTGATTTTGTCACCACATTGGAGGGAGGACAAAGCATTCGCACCCACACTTAATGAATAGAAATTAATGCTGCTGATGGTCAGCCCATTTGTGATGACGACCACCCCTACAGTAAAACTCATTTATCATGTGTTTCATACAAACAAAAACAAATTGTGAGACTACCCTTCGAAATCGGCTGACTCAGAGCAGGGGGGTGAACGACACTAAAACTATCGTTTATTAGTAGGACTCTAGATCAGATCTAAAAATTAGTACTAATTTAAAGAAAATCCCTCGCAATAAACTCCCGCAGATGAATGGTGCTCTATCTCTGTCTGCTCGAGGGACATCATCTCTACTTGTGCCGGCACACTAAATCCACTTATTTAATTACAATTATCTTCTACTAGTGTCAACATACGAGAGGTTAAGTTCGCTCTAGAGCCAGCCAGGGTTTCACTCACTGACCAAACTATTAATTTTTACATTCACCTTACTCTTTTACATTCTGTGAGTGCGCGCTTCGGGGGACATGGTCGACCGTCACAAAGCAAACAAAAGGATTAAAAATTCTTCTTCCCCCTCTTCTGTCATTGTGGGAAATAAAATGAGCCATGTCGTTTCTACGGTGGACATGGAGATCTCCACGGTTACCATCCATAGCCCCGTGAGCACCCCAGCTGCTGCTGCTGCTGCTGGTGAACGAGGGTACGGAAGATAATTAAAAGTTTCACCACCTCCCTTCGGATCGTTCCCTCGCCGCCTTGCCGCCGCAGCATCTCGACGGGTAAGTGTTCCCCGTGGGGCAAGCGATTGTGAAGCTTTAATTCCAGCTTTTGGTCTCAGGCGAATCAACCCGGGGGACACCAGTGGATGATGCGCTGTGTTGTGGCAGCAGCAGCAACTGAAAATTGTTTTTGTATCAAGAAGAGCCGAGCGTCGCGCAGTTGGGAAGGGGGTCGTGGTCAAGCCGAAAAGTGCACTAAATTAAAAGTAAATACGATTACACTTACGGAATGTTGCTTAAATGCAGTGTGGCAGACGGTGGATAGATGTTCTGATAGTTTTTGCTGCCCGGCTTCTTGAATCGGTGCAGTGGGTTCTGTGCGTAGTCGCGGGTCAGGCCGGCGTCCGGCTGGCCCTCCTTCGGCAGCTGCACCGCCTGATGCTTGCTGGCCATTACACGGATCGTCTTGTTCCAGATGCGGAGCTTGTCTAAATGGGTCATAGCTGAAAGTGAAGAGAAGAGGAGCGAAAATGTGTATTTTAATATGCATCATAATAGTTAATCTGATATAAGCTGGAAACACGTGGTATGGATGATCGATAAAAATATTTGTCACCAAATTAGTGGTATATATCCGGGAAGAACCTTGACTGATCGAGAATTGAATCAAATAGATTTGCTGCTTCAATAGATACCTGATAACGACCATGCTTCAAGCGTTTTTTACTCAGACATAGTTGATAGATGAACCAGATTTCTGTATACTGTATACATTGAAATTAGAGCTTCTAACTTCCCACAAATGTTTGTGCTAAGTAGTGGTCTACATTGACTGTGGCATTGATTTTTGAAAGATATTCTAAATCAACATGCAACAAATATCGCAAAGCAATCCTACATCAACTATGCGGTCCTGTCTGGAACATAGCCTTTCACCTTTTTTGGTTTTCATGCAACAAATATCGCAAAGCAATCCTACATCAACTATGCGGTCATGTCTCGGACATGGCCTTTCACCCTTTTTGGTTTTCAAAAAGCCCATTGAAGGTCCTAAATTTTCAAAACATGTTTTCAATATTTGAAATTTTTAAAAACACCTGAATAACAATTCTATCATGTTAAAGACATTTTCGATATTGCAATAAAGCTGAAACTTTCAAGCGTTTCTGACTAACTATTTCAATTAACACTCGGAAAAAAGATCGAACAATATAACAACTTAACCATTCTCAAAATTATTCTTTGTTTCATTCAAAAAAGTTAACCATTAAGTTTGAATATCATTTATTAAAAAATATTCTACTAAAATGTCACATAATTTCAGGTCATTCCCTGGAATTGCTCATGAATTATGTTCTGTGTTTTTATGATTTTTGAGCCACTGTCACTGCCACCTAAGAGAGATTTCAACATCATCGGTACTCGTAAAGTCGCGCAGGCTTTTAAATCTTCTCCCTGTCATTAATGTAAGGTAATTTTTGGGGCTCCAGAAGACTTGAATAATTCTTTTGGAAAATTTCAAAGTCTTTTGAAGTCCACAGAAGTGAACTGGAGTCTTCTAAAGCCTTTTCCAAAGTTTTAAGAAGTAATCTCAGATGAAGACATCTGAAGTCTTCTCAAGTTGTCTAGAGTCTTCTGAAACCTTCTGATTTATTTTTTATGTATACATTTATATTTTATTTATAGATTTATAGATTATGCTCAGAAAGGGAAACTCTAGGAAAAGAAACAAAGGTCTTTTTTATTCTTCTTATTGTCATTGGTTCAAAGTGATAAGCTATTCGAAAATTTACAGATTTTTTTTCGAGTCGTCTGAAGCTCCCCGAAGCCCGTTATCTGGATTCTTTTAAAGTCATCTGATGTCTTCCAAAGTCTTCAGTAGTAAACTCTAGGAATCTGTTGAATCTTCTGAAGTCTTCTGAAGTCTTCTGAAGTCTTCTGAAGTCGTCTGAAGCCTTCCGAATCTTTCTGTAATCTTCTGAAGTCTTTTGAAGCCTTCATCAGAAGTGTTCTCAAGTGCTCTGAACCCTTCCGAAGTCTTCTATGTTTTTTTAGTAGTAATCTCTAGTAAAGGAAACTCTAGTAGAATAAGCGAACTATAGTCTTTTATTTGTCACTGCTATTTTTAGTCCTTTAGAACGCTTAATTAATTTTACGGAAGAATTAGGAAGCCTTCTAGAGTCTTCTGAAGTCCCCTAGAGTCGTCTGAAACCTTCTGATATCTTCCGTAGTGTTCTGAAGTCTTCAGAAGTCAGTAGATCTCAAAAGGCATCAGAAGAGCCCAAAAGTTTAAGAGTACATCAGAAGACTTTAGAAACTTCGGAAGCGTTCTGAAGTCTTTGGAAGCAATCTCTAGGGAAGAATACTTTACAAAAAATAAGGAAATTGAGGATTTTAAGGCTTGTTTGAAGGCATTTTAAGCTCTTCAGAAACTTTAATTTATTCTTTGGGAATTCATTATTCTTTTGAAATTCTCAGGAATCTTTCAAAATCTTCCGAAGCTTCCAAAAGCCTCCTGAAAGGGGTTTTCTGAAGACTTTTGAAGTTTTCTGTAGTCGATTGTAATCTTATGAGGTTTCCTGAAGTATTTTATAGTAAACTATGTGAAAGTAAATTGTAGGAAAATAAGAAAACTAAGAATTTATGTATTTTTCTTGCCTTTGATAAATCAAATTACAGTTTCCAATGTGTTCGAAGGTATTTATAGTCCTTTAAAAGTCTCAATTATTTTTTCGGAAGTTTCCAGAAGTTTTCCTCAATCTTCTGATGCCTTGCCAAGTCTTCTGAACCATCTGAAGTCCTCTGAAGTTTTCTAAAGCATTTTGAAATTTTCCAAAGTCTTCTGAAGCCTTCTAAAGCCTTCTGAAGATTTTGGACGTTTTCCGAAGTCTTCGAAAGTCTTCCGAAGTTTTTTTTCATTGTCTCCAAACGTCTTCGAAAGTCTTCAGAAGTATTGAGAAATTTTAAAAAGTGTACTAGAAGTCAGAAATATTCATTCTTCAAGAACTGTTCCAAAGAATTTGGACTAATGACGTACCTAAGAAAACTTCAGCAGGCTTAAGAAAAACTTTTAGAGGTCTTCAGAAGCGCCGAGAAATCTTAAGAAATTTTCAGCAGTTTCTAGCAGTCTCCAAATGTTTTCAAAAGTCATCAGAAATATTTTGAAGGCCTTCGGATGTCTTTAATATTCAAAAGTATTCAGAAATCTTCGAAAATCATCATGAAATTTTCGGAGTTCTTCAGAACTCTTCATAAAATTTTCAGAGTTTGGAGTTCAAGGAATCTTCAAAAGTATTCAGTAAACTCCATAAATCTGCAGAGATCCTGCGAAATTTGCTAAATTTCAGCTCAATCGGACTTAAGGGAGAGCGGTCAAGGTTTAAGTTTTTTTTGAAAGTCGAAAAATCGAAAAGGAAATCGGAGTTTTCGAACAAAACATTTTGGATGACAAATGTCTTCAAATTGCATGAAACGTCGAGATCTACTGTCATCTGGAGAAATTTTTTTTTCAATCGGAAAGGGCAAAAAAGGAAGAAAATGGTTGGATTTTGAAGATTGAAGGCCCAGATTGTACCGGACCATAATGCATAGCAGAATTCGGAGGCAAAGAGGCACTCCAGGAATCTGTACGAAAATTGACAATATATTGATTGCGTGGTTACGGTTGTCTGGAAGAGTTCCCTTAAAATGTATAAAAACAAGAAGTCGAAATTCCCCAAAGAGTTCTTTGTCTGGCAAGCAATCCGCAGTTGTGGGCTGATAAGTGGAACTTTCATTATTTCTGGGACCGTGCACCAGCAAATTTACGAGCAGAGTCTACGGAAGAGACTACAGCCTTTTCTGGAGCATCAAGAGGTTGATTGTCTATTCTGGTTGGACTGGCTGGCGGCCACTACTCGAATTCCTCCAAACAGCGGTACAGCGAAAATTGCGTTGCTGTGGTTCATTTGTGAAGCACATACTGAAAAAAAGAGTAGAACTGCAATTGAAGAAGGGATTTCACGCGGAAATAAAATTTGGCAACTAAATAAGTGGGAACAAGGCAAGTGCAAAAGTTAATAGTTCATGTACGCACGAAGGAAAATTCGAGCAATAGCTTCTTAAATGGCACTAACGTTCCTAGAGGAACTTCGCCGTCTCAACGTAGTATTACTTGAGTCAATTCTACTAGTACTTAGTTGAGATTTCTATGCCAAATAACACGAATTGAATGCATTCTGAGTGGCAAGCTCTAGAATATGCGTGACCATAGTGCAAGTCGGATGAAATTGATTTGACGAAAAATTTCCCCGACCAGAATGGAAATCGAACCCGAACCCCGGCATGTTAGGTGTGACGCTAACCACTCGACCACGGGAGCACAGCTTATAGCCTATGGTAAGAATGAAGTCTGAAGCGATGGTCTCACAATAACCATACTCAATCTGTTGCATTGAACTATGGAAAATAAAATGCATTTTAAAATTCCAACAAGACATTCGTGTCTGGATTTTGACGTGTTCAACTTTTATTGAGGACGTTCATACAGAAATCCGGCAGAGTTAGTCCAATGAAAAACGATCTTAAAAATGAAAATCACTTTTTTGAAACGGTTAAACCAATCTTCGCTTGTTTACAACCCGTCGCTTGTAACATTATCCACGTGTCAAAAACAAGCGTATAATTAACGACAAGCTCACCGTTTGACGTTACACAATCTCCATGTATACACCCGAGCACCGAAAGAAACACCAATAAAAAAAAAGGTATGAATTAAGTGACAGGAAATTGACTGCGTTACCAAATATTTGGCAGCGAAACACGCGCATAAGGTAGTGGCGTGCCATGCAGAGAGAGTTCATTGCAGCAGCATTTGTTTGTTCCGTTTTGTTTTGTTGTGTTGGCATGTCGTCTCTCTGTGTTGCGGGGGCGTATATTTTGTGGCGTGTTACCCTATCCATACCATCCACCGCCCCCACCCACATCACTCACAGGGGTTCCTTGTGTCTATACTGTGTGTGTGTGTGGATTGGCTTTCCATTGATTTAATTTTTGGGTAGTTCTATTTGTTTAACGCGTTTCTGCTGCGGGATGTTCATGTATGTTTCGGCGAAAGTGAGTGAATTAAAAAATCCACGAGATTTTTTTGCCGCTCATTTCAGCTTTTCAGAGCTGTAGCTCAACTTTTTCATCGCCACGCATTGAATGGAGGGAATTTTTAATGCTGCTACTTCGAGGAGGTATGGGGGAGTTGAATTAAAATATCGCTGTCAGGATGTGTAGTTGATGTTATATTTTTTCCTCAGAATAGCCGGAGGAAAAACGGAAACCAGTGCACTGCGGAGAGAACATTTTTATATATATTTTGGATGTTATTCTGTGGGTTGCACAGCGTTGCGTTGGTTGGTATTATTCGTTGGGACCGCAATAGCCGCAAGCTCTGCTGGATGTAAACATTTTTGCCAATTATTATTTAATATGTAAACAGAAAGGACGATTCTAGCCCGAAGGAAGCGGGTGGTATTTTTACCGAACGCACAGCAAAGGAAAAATTCACGTGTAATTGGAGCAACAGCGAACATATTAATTTTGCAGTGTAATGAGCTGCGGATTCTCCGCGGCGTTACCAGCCGGAGTTCAACCAAACGGTAGAATAGTTTTGCTGGGGAAAAAAACTCGGCAAAAGTTCTTCACCGCGCTCTGTGAAAGTCGGAAAAAAACATGCAGCTCCACTGTTCAGTTCACAGTCAACTGATTACATATTTATTACAGGATTTATTGTGTGTACAAAATGTAAATAACAGCCCCAAAGGGAGAAAACCTGGATGGGGCGTATCCTCCTCATCCCACCGGAATGCGCTTTTCACGTTTTAGTTGTGGTTTCCTTTCACTATCAGCGCGCTCCATTATATTATCTTTTTTTATTTTTGGCACAACAACGCATCAAGAGGCTCGAAGAGGTAGCCGAAATTTTTCCATTTCTTTTCATTCGAGAAATTGTACTGAAAAAAAAAGTTCTGAAAAATCTCCCCCATGCGAGATGATATGGAACGAAAAAAAAGCAAGAAAAACTGCGGCAAATGCTGCAGGTGGAAGAGAGACTTCCAAAACGCGCGCAGCTGCCCATGTTTCTGTGTTGATGCACCAGAAATGAATGTTCTTTTGGCTGGAAATTCCCTTACGTCACATATTCGCGCTCTGAAAAAGGGAGGGGGCGGAAATTCTCCACAGCTGATGATTACTTTTCATCAAGCAACCAAGAAAAAAGGAGAAGAGTCTGGGCCTAAAGGCACGGACGGAAACTTGACGTAGGACTTTGAGATGATTTTGTAAATGTTCAGAAGTCCGTAAATTTACTCTCATTCAATACCCCAAATAGTGGCTCTAGAAAAACCATTTGTTATATGAACTGAACTTCAAACGGATTGTAAGAGTTATTGTGGCAGTAAGAATCCGGAATCATTAATTATTAATATTGTCTATTTCCAATAGTAAACTGTTAAAAAAATCAGATATATACTCCAACAATAACACGAAACACTCAACATTCTCTGGTTTTCTTGTAACGATATTCATAAATGTACATAAAAATCTTTATTAATAAAGTCGTCCCTAAAGAGATATTAATCGTTCAGTTTATTTGATTCAGCTCAACACGAGAAGAAACCATCATCTTACAGTGCATTCTTAAACTAAAGCTTAAATAGCCAAATTGTCTCGGCAATATTATTCTTGTCTGAAACATTGCCTGTAGAGACTCTGATTACATCTCTTATGACTAGGCTGACCAAATAGTTCAGCAATAAAAACGGGACACGCAATCAAAAAACAAATTGAACTAAATGCCATTTTTTGAAGAATTTTATGAACGAGTGAATAAAACCGAGAATAAATCCAAACAATCAAACATTCTTTTTGTACCAACTTTGTTCTCTACACCGAATTTTAATCGTTCATATTCAGATGATGAAGAGACTTTGCGAAGCAGATCTCGATTTTAGAAATTTTGCCATAGAAATTGTCACATTCCAGATCGAAATTTTGTTTCCCATTTCTGAAAATATTTGCACCCACAGATTCTTTGTTCCATTTTATCTCATTATTCATAATACCTCTGATTATTGTCCACTAATCATACAATATGTTTTTGTCTATCTCAGTTGGAGTTTTTTTTACGAATGCTACTTTCAATCTCTGTTCATTCTCCTAGCCTTCCATTTTTCATTGCTTTAAGAAATTTAGCCTTTTGTTTTTTTTGTTTTAAATCAACTAGACTATTAAAAACACTAATTAAATCATCAGAAATAACAGAAAATTCAGTGACAAATGCATCGTCATTTTCAACGAGGCAATAAATGTTTGAAAGGCCACCAACTGATCTCTGGTAAAACGCTACCATTGTTTGAGGCATGGGGTTTCAAACGAGTCGCGCAGGACATTTTTCCTTTGAAAGAAAATAGGAGCGCAATCCGACAAAAATACTCCTCTCGATAAAAGACCCAACAGAAAGAAATCATGTGTTACCATGCTCAAGAAATTCAGCATACTGTGTACTGTGCAACACTTCAAGGGTTCTAGACGAACCATGTAGATTTGAAAATGTTTGTAAACATTCACAGCGATGCTCTCAATAATGTCGCATGGATTACGATTTCAGAGCGTGATTCATTTCCTAGCCATAGAGCGTGTGGTTAAATCATCGCACCATATGCGGTGAGTCCAATTATCAGTTTAGGCATCACGGAGGTTATCTCTGTTCAAATGGCGAAGGACAGGAGAAATCCCAAATAGCTCACTTGAGCAATCGAAGCAGGTTCATTGAATTCCTCTTGCGCTATGTGAATAACGGAGGGATGGGTGTAACAAAATTTATTTGATGACCCGCGGTCGTGGTGTTTCCAGACTACTAGACGGGAGGGCAATAAACTAGGGCAAGGATAAGGATATCTAGGAGCCAATCGCTTATCGACCGGCGCATATGGCGGCATACTGTTTACTTAATGATTTTTTATCTTAGTTTGGCTCAAAACTAAACGTCGCAATGTAGTCTTCGTTATCCACCGGCTCTGTACACCATTTTTTGAAGATAACTTAAAAGAATTATGGAAATCAAGCTGAGATGATGTGGAGGCGATCTGGCGTAGTGGTAACATCCATGCCTCTCACGCTAAAGGTCATGAGTTCAATTCTCACTCCCGACATTCTTCCAAAAATGGAAGTAAAAGTGACGAACCAGCCAAATGAGTTGAAAGTCACTATAATACAGCCCACGAAAAACCATAGAACTCGTAGCAGAAGAAAAGAAAAAGTTAAATTTTTTTAGCAAATTAGTTAAGAAAAAACCAATTGAGAAAATTGGAATTTGAGAAAATTCAAAATTAAGAAAATTGAAAATAAATATTAGAAAATTCGGAAAATTAAAATATATAATATAGAGAATTACAAGTGAAGAAAATTCAATGTTGAAGGAATTGAAAATTAAGGAGACTGAGAAAATTGAAAATCAAGAGATTAAAGAAATAAAACAAAATTAAGAATATTTAAAACATTTTGAACTATTTATCATTTCAAAATTGCAAAATAAAAAAAATGAGAGAATCATTGAGAAAATTAGAATTAAAATAATAATTATTGAAAATTGAGTGAATTAATAATGCAGAAGATTAGAGTTTGTGGGAATTAACATGAAAAAAACTAAAAATTAAAATAATTGAGCAAATTGTGAAATTTTGAAACTGAATAATGTTTATGTGATTTTAAAATATTAAAACTATAAAGAAAAAATTGAAGATAAAAAAAATGAAACTGGAAGAACTAAACACGAAAAACATAAAAAATGAGAAAAATAAAAATTAAGAGAAATAATTCGAGAAAAAGAATTAGAAGAATTGAAAGAAAATGAAATCGAGACAATTTACAATTTTTAAAATTTCAAATCATGAAAATTCTGAAATGAGAGATCTTGAAAATTGAAAAAATTATGAGTAATTGACTAATTTTTAATTGATTAATTTTTAATTATAGTAATTTATGTTATAGGTATTATATATTCTATTATAGTAATTATAAATAAGTAATTTGGCAAAAACTTCAAATCAAAATTAATAGAAGTGATAATTGAGAGAATTCAAATTTGCGAAAACTCAAAGTTATAAAAATTGACTATAAAACTTCCTAATTACAAATTAGGAAGTTTGAATTCGACAAAATTAAAAAAGAAGAGAAAGTGGAAAAAACTCAATGTTTAAGGAAGTATAAATTCAGGAAACTGAGAAAACTTTGAGAAAAAATTCAATTTTCAAAGAAATTCAAAATTTGTAAAACTGAAAATATTTTTTAAAAATGTTTTTAAAAATGTTAAAAATTAAAAATTTGAGGTATTGAAAAATGAGAAAATCATTGAGAAACTTGAAGTTTTAAAAAATATATTGAAAATTGAGAGAATTCAGAAAATTTGAGATTGTGGGAATTTAACATGAAGAAATTTGAAAATTAAAATTATTGGGAATATTTTGAATGAAGAAATTTAAAAATTAAGAAATAGTAAGGTGGTTTCAATTTGAGAGAAAATTTTATATTTTTAAAATTAAAGAATTGAAAATTGAAAATTTGGTGAATTGATTTTTTTAAAGTATAAGTATAAAGTATTCATATGTTAAATTTTCTCATTTGGCAATTTATAATTTATAATCAATATCTTCTCAATCTTTATGTTTTCGATTTTAACAATTTTCAATTCACCTAATTTTCAATTTCAAAAAATAAAATTTTTGCAACTTTTTCCCAAAAATATTTTTTTTCAAAAATTCATAACTTTTGAACCACTGAACCGACTTAGATGATCGACACATCAAATTGGATCAATTTTTACATATTATATCCGAAAATCAGAGAAGTGATATTTTTCGTTCTTTATTTTGCAAATTTAACATGTTTTAAGTCTTCGCTCGATATTCCTCTGTGACTAGACTAGACCTATGCGACTAGAATCCAATCTTCCCTTTATCTTTAACCGAAAAATTTTAACAAACTCCCTAAATCATGATTACAACAGCGAAAATCCAAATTTTTCGCAAAAGTAATATTTATTCAAAAAAAAAACTATCTCATGAGCTTCAATTTGATATGTCGATCGTCTGAATCGGTCCAGTAGTTCAAAAGTTATGAATTTTTGTAGTGGAAAAAAGGAAAGGAAATTGTACTCTATCGCTGAATGAATTTGTTTATGTTTTTTTAAACGGCTTCCCCGATGACTAACAGTAAGAGTTAACGTAAGAACTGTGTAACTAGAGTTAAGAGCAGTATCGTTGTAGAGTTCAGTAAGGACGCGCGAATAAATATATTGTTCGTCATGTGAGTTCGGGCGAAAGAATATGTTGTATCTTCATAATTTGTCGGTTTGTCTATTCAGTGTCCAAAGCCAGTAAATATTGTATGACGACCGTGACAGGACGCGGATGTACTTAAAATGTTTTCTTTTAAAGTGAAGGTAAATCAAATGGTGATGTGTTGAACTATGTGTTATTTAATACGATCCACAGTATCACAGATCCAACGAGCTACCGTGAATGTGTTTATATCAATAGCGTTGAACTTCATATCATTTCATATCATGGCGACCGTGACGGAAGAAAGCAAAGATTAGCAAATAAGAAATGTAAAAACCCAATGAAAATTTGATTGATTAGTAAACCGTATTAATCATTTTCAATCAAACATTGATATTTTTTTTCATGATTATTACGAACAAAGATGCTACTAATAATAATAAGTTGTATTAAATGGACCAACTCAAGGAAATATAATCATATCTAAAAAAAGGAATACCAGAATTTAAATAAAAATAAAAAACAGACCTCGAACATTATATAATATTAAAACTAAAAGGCAACAGTTGCAAGCAAAACTTAGCCAAATAAAACTGTATTAAAGTCATATGAATATCGACTTGGAGCGTCAGTTTGGAATGACGAAGTTGAAACTTATGGTGCACTGAAACAAATGTATCAAAGGCCATAACATTTTTTAGATGAATCAGAAATAATACAGAGGGAATACGATAGTGAACCGGGAACACCTGGAAAATCCAGGTAACGTATGATCGCTGGTCACAAGCGAAGTTGTTTACAAACAAAACACAATATACTTCCAAGGTGGTTACAGAGAGGTTTTGACACAATGGTCCATCTTAGGATATACTTCTAATCGCCTTGGTACAAAAAAATTAAAATTGCTTTCGAGTCTACCAATCTGATTGGGAGGGGATCCGCTCTACAAAATACGGATGAATTATTTCGTCATTCTTTTTGCGTCAAGGCAGAGATGCCAAATTTCCATAGCACATAAAATGTATATATCAAAATAACGATTTTGCCGTAATATGCATTTGAAATCCCTCAATTTTCCGTAGGATGACCCCCCTATATAGAAATCGAAGACGTAGTCCTACCTCAAAATCTGGCGTTTTAAGCGAATATATAAAATAAATTAAAGAGAAAGAATGACGTTACTTACCCAAATACGCTTGATGAGGTTCAGCCATCTGGATCAGTGCTGAATCCTTCTTGTTGTAGAGAATCTTTACACGTTGTACATCACCATACACCCCTACACAAACATAAATGAATAATCATTTCAGAAAAGAAAGAGAGAAAAATATTCATTAGCATTATTCTTTCAGATAGTTTACAAGGCTAGATGTAGAATAGAAAAATTAACGAATACAATCCGAAGGTAAAATCAACAGAGCCGTTGGTATATCTCAAGGGCCACAAATGAAAAGAAAAATAAATAAAATAGTTAACTTTCTCCGCATTCTGCGCGATCACAAGCCGGGTTTCCCTCGGCGATATGAACTTTTACAGCAGTTGATTCCCTCTCTCCGGAACCGTAGCAGCGTCACGCTGAGACAAAATTCAAAACGATAGAAGTAGTTATAGGATCTGAAAAGATGAAGAGAGAAAAAAGGAACGCTCCATCCCCCAATGGAACGTCATCATAGCCAGCGCAAGAATAAAAGTTGTTCTTCTTTCTAAATTATTAACAGCCCGGATTGGAACCGCACAAAAGGGTGGTGGTCGGT
The DNA here is from genome assembly GCF_029784135.1 of Toxorhynchites rutilus septentrionalis. Classification (NCBI taxonomy): domain Eukaryota; kingdom Metazoa; phylum Arthropoda; class Insecta; order Diptera; family Culicidae; genus Toxorhynchites; species Toxorhynchites rutilus. The sequence continues at coordinate 16,717,540 of NC_073744.1, read as the reverse complement.
CGCACCAACCCGCCCACACTCACACACACACACACACCACACGGTGTGCGCGTTTGTCAAACTTTTTTTTTCATTGTTGGTCCACGACAGCGTTTCCCACCCGCGCAGGGAGACGGTGGGGAACCACTTCGAAGGATTTTGTTGCAAAGCGCGGTGGTTTCGACGTTGAACATGGCTGCTCTGCTGTTGGGGACGGTGACGATGAGACCACAAGTAGCAACATATCAGCAGCGAATTTTCCACAACGACAGAGTGATGATGCTGTGTGTATGCTGCTGATGCTGTTGTGGTTTGGTTACCTTTTAGGCGTAAATGTGTGACGACGGCGCGGTTAACGTGTCTCCGCTGCAGAATTCTGTCCCGTCAGGGCGCGCTTTGCGCTGGATAAAATTAGGGTTGTGGTTTTGAGGGAGCGCAAAATGTCCGCCTTCCCGGGATTAATTTTGGGCGACCAAATTTTGGGCCGAGTATATCACAGAGTTTGGACCCGGAGGAAAATTCTGTACTTAAGATGTCCATAATTCCAAGAGTTCTTCACCTGGCACTAACGTCGGAGACGTGTCCCATTCCATAGCCCCGCACAGGATATACCAATGATACGATACATCCGTATTTCCCCTGCTCCAACGTGTAAAAGAAGATTCCAGGCCGCCGAGCGACAGAAAGCGACGAGAAAGTGATGACAAATATAGTAATGGATTTATTTTTATTTATGATGTACTTACTTTCACCGTCTTCCCGTTTCTTTGGGATTCTGAGAGTGCAAAAAAAAGGTAGAAGATTGGTTCGAAGCGGCAGCAGGTCAAGACAGCTTCGGCAACGGAAAAAAAAAGAAATCACTTCGACTCATTCAATAGCACAGAATCCAGCTTGGGGATAAAAGCGCGGAGAATGCAGCTGTTTTCTTTGAAAGAATTTTTCTTTCCGTTGGTTACAGAGACCCGACGACCACCCCGCCCTACCCCTTGTCGACCGGGTCAAAGGAGTCAATATTTATTCCCCTGCCACAGTGACTACGTCGTGTTGTCTCCGTTGCTGGCCACGCCAGCCGAAAGGAGATGACAATGGGATTACACCGAAGGCCAAATCGCGTAAGTAGATGATGGAAAATATGTTGGGGACTGGATTATTTACGATTTGAGCGGAAAACATTCTTTTCCGCTGAGCTTTTATTTGCTCGTTTACTAGTGGCGACTGGGGGGACAGGAATTCCTACCGTTGATCACTTTAAGGTGAACCTTCAAGTCGAGTCGAAGGAATGAAACCTTCTTCTATAATTGGTGCGAACTTTGTTCCGCCACAGCGCACTGTTGTGACGTTGGAAAAGTTGGAACGGAAAAGCTGCAATCTGCTTAGAAATGTATCCGTAGTATTTGTTGGTGTGCGTCATACGATCCCAAGATTTCTCTCAGTGGGGAAAAACTTTGCCTGCACACTTCAACGGTATCATCGTGTTTGCAAGCTAGTTTTGAGTTACGTAAAAGAAGGCTTATGCATTGTGGACCAGGACCCAGGTGGAGATAGATATTGCTTCAAAAGGGATTAGACATCAAAACTGTGGCTCGCACAAGTTCTTATGAAATTATTGTAACATTCCCAAGCGCCAACTCATCGCTATCACAGAGTTGCAATGTGGACTCCACATTTATTCGTTTAAAAACAAAAATAAACAAACCGAAAAAGTCGTTTCCGAAACTATAAAAGGAAAATGATTTTTTACATGTTCCTCGATTCTAGCCAATCGATCAATTCATTTGAGTCTATCGAGCTAAAGGGAAATCGGTATATTCTCTACACATACATAGGCTGACCAAACGTACACCCAAAATTGATTTTTAGCTCATGATTTGTCATCCCGATTTATTACATTAAATGAGCCTAAACATATCAGAAAATGTCTTGACTCTCAAATACTGGTAAGCATTTGTATAATATATATGGTACAGCAATATAAGATTAATACGAGCGAGCGAAAAAAAAGACAAATAAGCTTTCCGCATACTTTGCTACATACACGGCCCAGAGAGATATATTGCTCTCCTTCATGCGCTCCTTTTGACGTAGGACTACGTCTTTCATTTCTGTACCGGGGTGTAAGTTCAAAGTTTCGAAAACGAGAGAGTGACGCTGGACTGCAAGGTTTTGAACGTTAATACCTCTTTACCGGCTGAATGGAGTGGTATAATAATCACTTCATCCGAAAGATAAAATGTCAACGAGTTATATGATTGTCACTTATTGGTCACAAAAATCGTTTCAATAGTTTAAAAATTGCAAGCTATTGAAAATGATTTCAATAGCTTGCAATTTTTAGCTCATTGATGATGATTGGTGATCGCAATGTGTTCCCGAACACGGACGCAAAATCTAGGCACACGGAGAAACCGTTATAGTGAATACATGCAAGATGTGATTTGTTTTGCTCGCTTGCATTAGTGTTTGGGAAATCATAGCGGACACACGCAAGGCGTGAGTACTTTCACTTGCATCAGTTTCTGTTCTGCTTTCGCATGGAACAGTCAAGAAAAATTGTTTGCGTGTGAATGCGTCCGAGCGAAGGAATATTCGCACCCATTTACGCATTCGGCTTGGTGTTCCCGTGCTGCAATCCAATAGCATCAGTTTCTGTTCTGCTTTCGCATGGAACAGTCATGAAAAATTGCCTCATCACGATAGAAACGAAATGAATTTTATGCAAGGTTATATAGACTTTATTTCGTTTTCAACGTGAAATGGCGCCCTCAGTTTGTATTCTGCGTATGGCGTGATCATGAAAAATCTCGTGTTATTCTCACGAAAACAAAAATGAGTCATGTATCAAACATCTTCAGTTGCATCTACAAGGCAACTCAAAATGCATTGGTTCGTTTCGGGACCACCAACAAGTTCGAAAGAGTTGAATTTTATGTTAATAACAATTCCATACTTATACTCATCAACCCACACACTAACAAGAAAAATTTTCAGCAATCTTTCAAAATATTCATTCATTCATGCATTGAGAATTAATTCAGATCCAATTTCAAATAAATGATTACCGAGCCAACGGTAGTCCTACGTCTACCTTGCAGTTATATCACAAATATAACCCACTTCTTGTTTTTTATTCTTAGAAAACACTTTCCAACTTCATTTTATAATCAGGAGCAATATTATCACGCGTTTACTCAACAGCATCATCAGTTATGTGGATAGCGTGGTCGTGTAAAACAGCCTTGCATTCCAGCCGGCCTTGGTTCGGTCCCCGTTGACGTCGTTTGGACTTTTTTTTAGGATGCAATCCCAAAAAAGACGGAAAAAAAGAAAGAGATGTCTACTTCCATACATACAAACATTTTAAAGCGTTGGGGGACAGATGATTTTATTTGCCCATTTGACGCTTCAAGGCACGAAATGGCACGGTTGCCGATAATGAAATGCTTTCTGACAACGCTAGTTTCGGTGTATCGTTTTGATCGGGACAGTACCGTTTTTCGAACATTTTTTATCGTCCCGTCCCGCCCCGTTCATCAATTTGTACCGTATTTTGAGTAGAACGAAAAAATACTTGTAATATTGTCCATTTGTAACACGATTTATTTGAAAAGCCATGCCTCAATCTCAAACAGGAATCTTAATTGGACGGCAGAGGAATTGAAGAACACCTGAAAATGTGGAATGCGTAAGAGTTCCAACGGAGCGTCACCAAGACGTTTGAAGTTCCATCATTACAAAGTTATATTATCTCAAAAATCAAATGGACGTGATCATGACGCAAAAGTCATCAGGATTATGAGAGACTGACGTTTCAATAAGTTATAAACGGGCGGAATTCATTTGCAATATCTCCTGTGTCCACACTGTCCGTACAAACGAACACTGCATTTGCATTTCGAGCAAGCGATTCACGGATACCTTATTCGTAGTGGTAGATAAAATTTATACTTCATATCTACACTATGTGGAGGGATTCTTCACTTGAATTTTGCACCGCGATAATGCACCAGCTTATCGATCGATCACTATGAACGAATTTTCGACCAAAATTGGCACGAACGGGATTGAAGGAGCACCGTACTCTGCAGATATGGCATCGTGCGACTTTTTCTTGTTTCCGGAACTTAAATTACCGCTTCGTGAGATCCGAATTCGCTGCGTGAGCTGAAGGCAATTCCTGAATACAGCTATAAAAAGTGGTTCGATGGACAAAGTGTATTGTTTCAGAGAGTGCCTATTTTGAACACAAATTCCCGGTATATATTTGAAAGAATGTAAATCGTTTACTTGCGCATCAACTTCTAGTTCGTCACAAGATTACGGAGAGTTATCTTTTCTATACGAAATACAGTACTCAAAGGATTTCAGTTATTTTTTGCAATACTTTTCAAAACTTCTAGAATACTCTTGATCAATAATGATTTTTTCCAATGACTTACGTACTTGATAGCAAATTGCATATGCTTTCGTTGAGCCAAGAGCCTTCAGATGTCCTCGCTTCGAATCTTATACCACTACATAACTGACCCGTCGCGTTTTGATTTGTAATTTGGGAAATCGTTCCTGTTGAGCCCTGCAAATGCCCCTGTCTCCCCATTCTAACAGTGCCTTCCTTAATCAGTTGTGCAGAAGTCGCCGCAATAATCGGATCTTTTTTGCACGTTTTATAGGTGATTTCAGTGTTTGTTACAAAACATAATGCTAAATGTATCAAGTTCAATACAAGTCCAGATAGGGGAACTGAGGGTAAGCTCGGCCTCGTAAGGGAAAGTATTGTTTTGTGAGATCTAGGGGCACATATTGTTATGTTTCCTTCACAGAATTATTGTCTCGATTATTTTCCAATAGATATAACAAATATCAGTGCTTTTGAACGGCAATTTTGCAAGTAATAATCAATGTTCAAAGCTGACATAAAAACAGAGTTCACAAACCAGTGCGGGTGAAGCCGGCACCCCATGGGGGTAACACCGGCACCCTCAATTTGTCAATAAATATGCTTGACACCAGCTGAATCAGAATGTGGCAACCGCCAGATGGGAGGTATTCTAATTTTAGATGTCGCTATCGAATATGGTTCGAATCGCTGAAATGATTCCGGAGATGATCGGAACAAGCTCCGGTGAACACAGAATATGGATAAGAAAGGAATTTGATATTAGGTAAATCTATCATGCGGCATGTCAAACCACACCACAATTTAATTACTTTGAATAATATTTTAACATTTGACGAATCACGGTTGGATGGATTTGATTTAAAACGTCTAAAATAATAAATACTAACATGTACAGTTGGGTGACAATGAAAATGGTCATCTCTAATTTCAAAAAGTTACCCCATAAAAATGTTCACCACCTCGGAAAAACACCCTATGCCAAATATCAGCTCAATCGGATTTAAGGGAGAGTGGCGCCAAGCGGTCTAAGTTTGAGTTTTTTGAAAATCGAAAAATCACCCAAGGAGGGAGTAAGGGAAATCGGGGTTTTCGAAAAAAAAAATTGATGCCAAATGTCTTAAAATTGCATAAAACGTCGAGATCTAGTGCCATCTCAAAAAAAATAATTTCTCAAAAATCAACACTCTGCGATTTAGTTTTTTTTTTGTATACGAGACGAAACGTATGCGTAAACGTTGGGTACCAATAAAAATAGTTATCTCGATTTTTCATTCGGAACTTGCTGCGAAATATTGATTTGCAAGCAGTTAAATCTCAGTCAGTATTATAAAGGTTAGGTATTTTTAGGCTAGAGCTTTATTTCCACATGTTAGCTCGATTTCAACTTGTTGCCAAAAAAATGATGTTCATAAACGTTTCAACTGAATTGGACCAATTTTTTGGCCGCATTTATTTACATATTTTCATATTCTTTTTTCATATTCATTAGCTAAAGTTGTAACATTTGTTATAAAAACTCTCCTTCCAGCTATCTCTTATGAAAAATAAAATAGTCTCCATGATTTGCCACAAGCACTACCAAGCCTCGAAGAAACAATTTCATAGACCAGAATATTTTTTACTATTTTATTATAACAAACTAATAAGCACTTCAAAAATATTTGTAAATGCCTATTCTACATCAAATTATTTAGTCGGCATGATTATTTGCGGTAATAAATAAAGTAAGAAGATGGTTGGGTCAATCATTTCCAAGCTAACCGAGGACTTGAGCTTTAATCAAAGATTCGATGTGAATTCAATAAACTAGATCGCGTTGTTGGTGCAAAATTGGTGCGGGAAGAACTTGGTTCAAAATTAGAAGGATGGTATCCCAAACACGATCGCATTGCTAACGTAGGACTTTGAAATTATTTGATTCAATCCGACTGCTAATACGTATCACTTCAGATATATTCATAAGATGGAAAATAATACAATAATTAACTATTTAGTAGAAATGTTTTTTTGCCTATGAAAAGGATCGATGGTTTGTGGGGTGTTTGTCGAAGCTTTCTTTAATTAACACTCAGCCTTAAGCCTTTAACGGGTCGCGAGAACTAGACGTGTAATCAACGCAAATTTCAATACAACAACATGCTAAAATACACAAAAAAAAATTTCGATGCGTAAAACAGTTCAAAATATTGAGATATAGTGGTGGGGATATAGTTGTCACTGTCCGTCTAGCGGTAAACATTCGATGATAAACATGGTGTTTTTATATTTGAATTTTTGATGTTAGTTTCAACAAAAACAACTACAGGGAAACTTCGATATAACGTACCCTCGTTATAAGGTACCCTCGATATAACGTCACTCGATATATCGTACATTTTACCTCGATATAACGTACACATTTCCAAAGTGTAGGGAAAAAAATCCAATATTTTTTTCTGATAGAACAATGAATTATCTGTATTGTGATGCCGAAATACAGCTGGTTTTGTAATTCCGGATTCTAAATGAATCATGCTTTAATCAACAGTACGAAGGGAAACATCATGAGAAAGGCTGGCTTCGTCTTCTGATTGAAGTTATTCATTGACTTTACTAAAACAGCAACATAATAATGTATTATAGACTACGTTTGTGAGTACTTCATCATGCTTCGATATAACGTACAATTCGATACAACGTACAATTTTGAAAGTGAAATGTACGTTATATCAAAGTTTACCTGTAATAAAACTCATGATCAGACTCAGCAGGTCCAAAACAGTTTATGTATATTGAAAACAAATTGATTGCTTTTCATTGACTTTTCGGGAAATTTGCTTTAGCTGCCCGAAATTGGGGGTGAAACCAAAATGGCTTCAAAATGAACAGTTTTTAATTTTTTTTCGAGCTCAAAAAAATCAAGCATGTTGCTAGATATCAGAGCTAGTTACCTATTAACCTTCCTATACTCGCGCATAGGTCTGACAGACTGAGAATGAATGAGTTCACTCAATTACATCTTATTCTTTGAATAAATACAAAAAAATTACTATTCCCTAAAAATACGCAATAGTAATATCACAGAGACGCGCACAGTCTTTGAGTACACAACTTACGATTTTTCGCGCGAGTACAGAAGTATTAAAGAAGAGAAAAACATAAAATGATTGGTGGCAATATACTTACCATTACCCGTAAAAGGGTTAACAAACGCTGTGGACTGTTAGCTGGCTAGAGCGATACTGGAATTGCATTCGCAGATGACATTAAATATTTTGTATTACATATTCTCGGCCATTTTTTTTTTTGAGTTCGACCGAACCACACAGTGGTGGAAAGAGAAGCAGTCCTATGAAGAGTCAATGGTTTTTGTGGTTTTGTTACAACTTTTTCGTAGACTTCAAAACGCCAATTTGAAAACATTAAAATTTACTTTCAACCTTAATAAAAGCTGTTGAATGCTCGCTGACCGAAGTGTTACTGGAATAGATATCGCAACTGTCATCTTCCATACTGCCGTCCATGGTAATAAGGTGCAAACGGGCGGAGCATAGGTTGCAATATTTCATTTCTACCCAGTGGAGCACAGCACTGCATTTTCATTTAGAGTGAACGATTTACGCGCGACTGGGAAAATGGGAATGCTTCCAATTTTCGTCAGTTTGATCCGTTTACGGACTAGGATATTGTTATCGGCTTGAGACGAGTTTATGGGGATTATCCAACGAGCTATAGTTTATTGGTCCGTCGAAAAAAAGTTGATGTGGCGATCCTCAGGATCCCAACAATGGGCATAACAATCTTTTTTTATCAGTTGAGATTATTAACAAGGAGCATTACTTAGTGCGAGCGGTTGGCAAAACCAATCTCATCGGCACCATTACCTAGCAAAAGTTTCAGGGAAACCCCCAAAAACCTCACAACCCGAAAACTACAAAGAATTTGAAGATGGTTTCAATCTCGATAACCAGCGTTTTTTTTCCTTCTCCATCAAAGGACGAAGGTAACCATATTATAAATCGCCAACGCGCCCATTGAAAGAGCTTACCGATGGCAGTAATGCGCGGCGCACTCGGGCCCACGAAATAAGAGCCCATATAGCAGTGAAAGATAAGAGTTGAAATGGCAAGAATGTGGTATGTGGAGAAGATTCCACCTTTTGTAAATTATTGATTCTCAATCCTTTTACCGGGCCTCCCACCACGACGACCCCCCCCCCATGCTTTCCCACCACATACGTTCGACTTTTGTTCGGCAGGGCGCCCCGGCAGTGGGTGAAAAAGGTTCTTCGCCTCCCAGGTGAGTGGCACAGTGGCAGAAATAATAAATGTAATATGGCAATAGCAATAATAATAATAATAAAAGTCTACGTCTGTATATCTGTGAAGCGCGATGGCAGCCAGCAGCAGGCGCACACCACACGGATATGGAAGTTCGCTCTTCAACTATTGTACAATACACGGGTGCGACTCCGGGCAGAGGAGGTTAGGAGAAACAGGATACCATGCATCTTTTTCGCTCCGTATGAGAAGTGCAAACAGCACACCAACATACACGGGTAAAAGAGCTGGCAAATGGGAATAGGACCATGGAACGGAAGAGAATTATGCTTTCCACTAACTCCGCACCAGGACCTGGATTTTCTTGGCTTGTGCCCTCCAATGTGAGGATGCTGGGAGAAGAAGGATTCTTTTTACAAATTCGTTCTATCCTGCAGTTGGAGGAGGAGAAGTGGAAACGGAAGAATTTAAAGTGCTAACAGGTAGCTTCCGCTTGTGCCGACAAAGCAAGGGAGCCGAGTGTATGTGTGTGTGTGCGCTTATTGGATGGGACTTTTCACCGTTTGTTGAATTGAACGCTGTGGTAAACGGCAAGGAAGCTGATAAGGAGTCGGCCGATGAGAATGAGATCTTTTTCTATATTTTTCCAAGAGGTTAATAACAGGATGTGCGACTTTTTCGCTACTCGGAAGGCGACAAATTACTGGTGGCGCGCCTAGAGGTGCTCAAATCTATGCTAGACGATATGATTGATAGTAAAACCTGCTTCCCTTTTCACTGAACGGTAAATTGGTGAGTGAATGAGTTAATTTAACTGGACTGGAATGTTTCTGAAAAACTTTTGGTTCTATGAACGACCCAAAATCGCTTAGTCATGACAAAGTTTCCAACCACATCATTATCGTCATTGCGAGGATTCATACCGCCCACCTAATTCTATTTAATTATCACCATGTCCCACACCCGAGGAACACATCATCCTTTCCACTCCCAATAAAGGGATACAAGTACCCCGCATAATCACTGTGTTGTTTGCCACCATCGTCACATCTCCCCGGTAATGTCATCGGAAAGTGGCTGATAAAGATAAACACCCGCCAACAGATGTCTCGTCTCACCACTCGACACTTTCGGCCGATCACCAACCAAGTGTGTCCACTCGACGGCTCTCCCGGATATGTCTCAGCGATTGGCATTCAACGGGTGAACAGAGCAAACGCTCCACATAATCCCACTTTGCTGCACTGCTAGAGCCCACTCTCCGTTGTTGATCTTTGGCTGCTTCCCGACCCGACCTGACTAATCCCATTCCCTCGCCATCGCGCCACCACCACCACCACCACTTTTCAACAAAACTTCCAAATCGGACGATACAAGAAGTCCCCCGAGCAAGCAGCGAACGAACTCTTGCATGTTTGCCTTTATCCGCCGCCACTTGTCGTCGTCCAACCCTTTCCCTCTTTGGGGACCCGAACGGGAAATATAGACAAACTAGTGCTAGTGCGGCTAGATAATATTTGCTTTTTCGGTTAGTGGATAAACTTCTGACACATTCTACACCTGGTGCTCACCGCACCACGTGGGCGTGTTTGTTCGGAAAACGGTCGGTAGCCGAACCTCGGTGCTCGGGAGTGATGATTTCGAGGCAGGATGGGCTGCCCAAATGTAAGAAATAGGCTGAAACAAAGATGTGAAATTTTACAACCATGAATAATAGAAAAATGGGCTGAAAGAACAGTGTTTCGATAAAATCAATTTCAATCTTAACTGGGAAATAGTGCTCGAATCCATGAAAATTATACGATCGATCGGAGAGTCAATTAATCCGAACACACTTCTGAAACAAGCTTTTTCAGACAAAAATTAATGAATATCAATTCGCTTCTTTTAATTTGAAAATTTTAACAACTCTTCAGTAGAGAGTTTTAGAGGCCTTAAAAGGACCGATGGACAGTTGAAGATGGTTGATTAGTAATGCTTTCGTACCCTCGCAATACGCAAGTCTTCTTCGTAGGTGTTACGAACCCATCTTAGATAGCAGAGCTAAATATAAATTGAAATAATCAAATATCAAATTTGTAGCGCAAGGCGCATTTTAAAAACAAAATAATGCCAGCAGGAGGAATCCACATGTTTCGTTTCCTTTCCTTCAATTGTTCTATACAGTTCCCAAGATAAGCGCGCCAGAGATAGCGCATTAGACGAAAGAATAGAAGTAAATAGTGATTGCCAGCAATTAGCTAGATCATTCCCACTTTAACCTTTTTCGTGGGAAGCATGTTTGGATAAGGACCCAAGGCGAGAGCGTTGTATGGGCCACTCGAGAGGTGATAACAATTGTTTTGTTTAGGTCTCGCCCTTTATCGCGCATAGAATGAGCGCGAAGGGCTGAGAAGGAATAGGGCAAAGAAACAAAAATGTTTATTTAGGATCCGGGTGGCGTAGTGAGATTCCTTTGCTGGCAATCAGCAAATAATTAGGTCGTAAAATCTTCACCAAATTGAGCCGCTTTAGCAATTCCGGAGGACGGAAACAAGTGAGATGAGTTTTATGTAGCAAATAGGCAGGCAGATAACCGATGCGGTTTCGGTTATCTGAGTAGGAAAGGGCGATCTTGTCTCTCTCTTTTGATTTTTAGCTAGAGTAAGAATTCGTGTGTATATAGTCCGGATTCTTACTCAAAAAATCAGTTAAAATCCTTAGTTCAATTTAGTTGGACAAATCAAAAGATTCATGATAGCAAGGAAATAAATAGTTCAATTTCGGAAGCAAACCAGGACGTATTTATTTCTCAAAATAAGGTCCATCAGGATCAAGTTAGCCGAGTCCAGTCAGCCGAGCCCAACCAGCGGAGTCCAACATCCACAACGCCAGAACACCTAATAGGGATGGAGTTCGAAAACCCTGGTAAGAATAACAGAGCAAATCCCAAACCGAAAAGCAGACCGCTCACTTCACTCGGACGGACCATTCTGGAGCCGTTGGATTCTGAAGGGTTAGTGGCTGCTCTAGTCGGAATATGCTAAAGTCTAGGGGCTTAGTCCATGAGAGAGCAAGGCAAGGCAAGATTTCGAAAAGTGACAAAAATCCAGGTTAACATTGGTGGCTCGCCAGACGACATGAAAATTGACCCGATGCTCTCATCGAATAAATATGCACCGCTGTTTGTATTTTTTTTTTGCTGTATTTCAGTGACTTTCTGCCTTGTGGCTGGCTCGTAACTCAGACTTCCCCGAGGGCAAACTTTTTCTTCCCCTCTTCCAATCTTGTGTCGTACAAAACCACTGTAGAAACCTATTATCGTCAGGAAAGAATTTAGTCTGCTTGCTAGCAGGATTGTGACTGAGATTTGAGATCGATTGATTTTTTTCTATTATAGAGGCTCTAGTCTTGTGCTCCCTTGGCCGAGTGGTTAGCGTCATAACTAACATGCCGGGTGTTCGGGTTCGATTCCCGTTCTGGTCGGGGGAATTTTTCGTCAAAGAAATTTCCTCCGACTTGCACTGTGATCACGCGTATTCTAGAGCTTGCCACTCAGAATGCATTAGAGGCGTGTTATTTGGCATAGAAATCTCAACTAAGTACTAATAAAAATGACGCAAGTAATACTACGTTGAGACGGCGAAGTTCCTCTAGGAACGTTAGTGCCATTGAAGAAGAAGAAGAAGAAGGCTCTAGTCTACAACGTTAATCCGTCTCTAGCCTTGAAAAGGGCCAATAAATCAATGGAGGAGGGGCCTGGGATTGAACTCACTTTCATTAGCTTGGTAAGTGGAGCAACAGACTACGAAGACCCTTACTGTGATTTGCAATGGCGAATGGATTATTTACATTCTGTCAAAAAAAATTTCAGTACATAATTTGAGGTTTTGAAGAAAATAGGTCCCTTCTGAGGCAATGCACTTTTTTTTCAACGAACAGTTCAGTCAACGAAACACTTTTTACAGCTGTATTCAAGAATCGACTTCAGTTCACGTAGCGAATTCGTTTTGATGTTTCTAATGCTGTCGAAGCGGGTCTCAGGAAGTGGTAATTTGAGTTTCGGAAATAGGAAATAGTCAGTGGGCCCATATGAAGAGTATGGTGCTTGTTCAATCACAGTTGTGCCATTTTTGGTCCAAAATTGACAAATTCGTTAACGTTAACGTTAACGTTGATCGAACGATGAGCTGGTGCATTATTGTGGTGCCGAAATCCAAGTGTTATTTCTCCACAAATCTGGCCGTTTGCGACGAATTTTCTCTATCAGACGCCAAACACAAACGCCAAGGTAATACTCTTTTTTAAACGTTTGGCCCTCCGTAAAGGATGCCGAATGGACAACATCATATCATAAATCGCAAAAAAAAAAGTTAAACGTTCTTAATGACGCTGTAAACAAACTAGATGATAGATCGCGCTCAACATTTACATAAGGTCCACTGACAGTAGTAGCAACATAAAAAAAAATCAAAAATGTTCATCGGAAAAATTTGAAATTTCAAATTCTCGGTATATATTTGACAGAATACAATCGGAAGAATCTGCACAAATTAAGACTTCTATGAATATTGGCGCTTTTTTCAGGCCTTCCTCTTTCTCAATAACCCGTGAACCAACAAAGTTTGATGGAAATCAGTTCATGCGTTCCAGAGTTGTACTGGAATATACACACATGCATACAAAAATCACTATTCTTTTTACATGGTTCTTGAACAAAAAAAAACTTAGTTCTTGCTCGGCCTTCGTTGTACTGTATTCAGATTCAGGTTTATATTTGTCATTTGAGGTGAAATTTTCCCTAAAAAGTTCATATAGATGTCATTCAATTGATGTAAAATGATCTTTAATCAGTCAAGAGTTTATAAAGTTGTTTGAAATTATTTAAGAGTAAAAAAAACAGTATATTCGAAAAAATCTGTCGTAAGCCGATTTTTCGCGCCACCCTGATTCGTGATGATGTCAAGTAGAAAAAAAGCGTTTAACGGTCTGGGCCTAAGAGAAGATTGATTTGGGCTGTGATTGACGTAGGACTGTGAATGTTCGAAAAAAATGTTATTGAATTTACTACTTTCAATAGCTCAGAAATTCGTAAATATAATATTTTAATATTTAATATTTCAAATGATGGCCTCGAAAAAGGCCATTTCGGAGGATGATAAAATTTCTATCAACATTGAACTTTTTAAAGTAGGCTCAAATTTTTGTGAATAATGAGATAGGTGCCTGTGCTGTCGGCAGATGAAGAAAAATTCTTAATACGTATCGATTAGCAATATTACGCCTGAATCGTTCGCAGAAATGGTACTTGTGGAGGAATGTATAAGGCAAATAAAATTGGAAGAAACATGCCTATTTCATTAGTTTAATTGTGTGATTGTTCTCCTTTCATCGCTATTTGTATCCTAGACAGATAAAATTTGATATCGTCTATTGGCAATTGTATGTCATAAATCACTACAACAATGCTGCGTAATATGTATTTGGAATCTTTTGAGTTTTCATGAACTTTTTGATCTTTTCATGTCTCATTTTCAATTTCGTAGAGTGACTTTCCTGTATAGTAATTAAAGTATTCATTTTTCGATAAGAAATAAATATTTGCATATAAATATATAAAAAATGGTTTTATCACAAAAACAATGCTCGACTCGAATCCATATTTTGTGTTCACATTTTTAGATATCAGTAAATTTCGGGTAAAAATTTGAATCTAAAATATTTTCCACAAGTTCTACCAATAGGTAAACTTATTCTGAAGTGATAAATTATCAATGATTCACATAATCAAACTGGTGAGGTGAAACGGACAGCTTCTAGTGTAGGTGAGATGCACAGGGAATAGTTGTTGATGGAAAGAACATCTAAATCGTGCTCTCTCTTTGTTTCTCTCTGTTTTTTTTTTCACGTTTCAGTTTCTGGAGAGTCAAACGATGAGCGAGTATTAAAATTGTTCCACTCGCGAGCGATAAATGTCACTGCTATGCGTATTACATTGCCTATCTTTCTTACCCCCATCAAATATCCGTTTTAATTTCGATAGAGAGCATTGGAAAATACTTAATTTTTGAGACATTTGACCGAAAACTGCATTTAAATTTTGGGGCATCGTGGGCTTACAATTGAAGTTCTTCTTATTATGTCCGTCTTACCATTAGTTCACCTATAAAAAAAGATGGGACGATACTTGAAGTGCACCTTCAGAAATGTAGCACTTATCGCTACTCGGTCAGAGTTCAAAGAACCCCAAACCCAAAAAACCCAGCCAAACTACGTGTACTTGCACATATCTTGCTCTAAGAAGTTTCCCATCTGCGACCCCAGCCCAGAACGGTATTGTCTCCTCGCACTAGCGCGAGGTGAGACCAAGAAGTAGCGAAAGGAAGTAGCTCACTCACATCATTTACCCCGGACGGTCGGAATGGGAAAAGTAGCGACCCAAACCAGAAAATATGCACAGCTCTTGTTCGCAAACAGTGAGGATGATAAAAGCTTTTCCGGCATAGTTTACTGTCCTACAGTAGTAGAGGGGGAGGAGGAGCGTAAATGAAGTCAACCGAAAGTGCCGGGGTGAAGGGTTAGGCAACACAACGGAAAACGGGTTGCTGTTGCTTTTGATGGTCTATTGCCTTGCGAATTACCCCCAAAAAGTTTCGCGTAAGATGTAGGGGAACCAACTAAAAGCAGGATATTGCCGTTATTGGCCGGGACGGTAATTGGTGACGATTTCGAGTAGGGCGGGGAAATGTCATCATCGTTGTCCCAAACTTTGCGGTTCAGGTTTAGTAACAATATGAACCACTAATGACGATAGCGTTCCGTCGTGTCGAGAAACTATCAAAACTGAAGCTGTAGTATCAATAAAACAACTAGGAGAAAGTCGTCTGTGACGAAGAAAGTTTCCGAAGTTTCAGCCGGTAAGGGTTATGGAAGGTATCATATTATACCTTTTCTCTTTTATCCGGGGGTGTGCTCGTCAGAAAAAGATTACTCCCTATTAAGCCCATCGACGCCTCTAGAGGATTTTCCCCGCATCAATCATATGCCATAAATTAAGCCAACAGAAGCCATCCTCTCGCTTTTCGGTGGCAAATTGACTCGGAATTGCTGCTCAATCTTACCTCCCCTGCCAAAAGTCGGGACGGAAAATTGGTCCAGCTTTCATAAGTTTTCCCGGAAAAGCCTCAATCAATTGAGAAAAGTTTTTGGGGAGAGTAAATTAGTGACACGATGCCATCCACATTTTCGATTTTATTCGGACGAAAATATAAGATAACGCACAAATCCTGCCTTTGTTTTCAGTAACACTGCTCCGGGTTTATGCCACCAGAATCCTTACGAAGCCGTCGTCTTCGACTGGCGCGCGCCTGTGTATCATTTCGTCTAGGATTACCCACCCTCCTCCGGTGCGTCCCAGGTGAGAGTGACTTTCACTGTCGCGTTCCCAAAAAATGGTTGGAACGAGAGGCGGAAATGATTAGAAATTGCTGCGCTCCTGCCGCTACTGCTACTACTACTCGTTCGCGTCATGTGGCAGCACAAGCTAATTTTAGATGAATGACAGACACCAAAAGTAGGAGGAGGAGGAGGAGTAGGGTAATAATCCTGCTTTTGTTGGAAATTCACCGTGATGGGAAGTTCCGCGCGCTCGCTTTTGTCTCCCGTAATGAGGTTTTGGCAAGCGAAAAGTGATATATGAATTTCGGCAAGAAATCGTGGAAACGGAAAAGAATTCCGCCACCGCTATTAGCTGATTCAGCTTTTCTATTTCGACGACTATTCGATGTGAATGATGGTGATGGTAGTGATTCCTCAGAGCTGGCGGAAAGTAGATTATGTCTTTCTGCAGAGGAAACAAAAATCTGAATAGGGTATTTTCTGTTCGCTGTGTTATTTTTGACACAGGTTCTTTTCTATGATATTTCGTCGTTGAAAAGGCACTACCTCAACTACTCTTCAACTTACATTTTAATAATTCGTGGTTCTTTGAGGAAATTTTCCTCTAAATAATCCTCTGATTGATTCTTGGAAAAAAAAAATATCATAGAACCGTACCATCACTGTTTACAATAATTTAAAGATGTAATGAAGTATGTATATCTCATACAATTAGCACTCCTAAAGGCACTGCCCAGCAAACATTAAATCGTATGAATAGCCATAATTGGAGGCGAAATACACACATTCAAGACACATTTGGATAATATATGATGCATATAAAGCCGTATATGGCGATATACGATGCTTTTTTTCACAGATATGCGACAATGTCATATACAATTAATAGAATGTGCGTATATAATACTGCATATCGCAATACTAGGATGATCGTTGTACCGATTTACGACTTCATCCATCAGTGATATAGAAAATCGTGTTTTTGCATTTTATACGATTCCGGATACACCTGATGCATTATTTGATTGATATTTCATACGATTGTAATTTGATACGAATTTGTATGCGACCTAACATGTGCAAAAGTTATATGATTTGGTGTTTGCTGGGTGGGCACTCATCTCAATGAATACGACTTATGCTTTCGTCTCTGAATCGGTTTTAACCAACGAAAACCTTATAGAAGCGATGTGGAAATTACATCGAAAACCGCTTCGAGAGAAGGCATTTTATAGGTATCGAACTTGTATAGTAGGATACTAACATGAACTATGTATAATTTTCCATATGATTTTTTAGCATTTATATTCATGCTGGTTTCCAACAACATTATTAAAAGGGACATTTTGCCCGGAAGACGGGTATTAAATCCACCGCTTCAAATTGTCACAAGGTCAAAAGGTCTGAGAGATCTTCGATGCAATTAGCGGTTTAAAAGATTCTCTTAGATGGACGTGACAAGAGCGCAAAACAGAATCTTTAAATAAGGTATGAGCGTGAATTCTATTCTTCCAAAAAGGCTCAGAAGTGAAGGAATACCCTGGCGATAAGAAATTCTAAACAATACATTGGATGCCTGTTGAAAAACTATAACTGTGTATAAGATTCGAAAACTCTCTGGAATTCTTCACGATACGGAGGTTTTCTGAAGATTTAAAGTTTTCTGGAGATTCTCAAAAATGTCCATATATACCAAAGACCTCTGGAGGTCCGATAATTTTTTTGAATGCTAAGTGGTTATGTTTCCCATAACAAGACACCATATTGTATGCGCGACTATCGTATGCCACACTAAACGTCTCAGAAGAGCTCTAAAACTTCATGACTATCGAAGTGCTCTAAATGAATATTTCGCAGACAGGTTTATATATCGGACGTCAAAATATTTTTTATTCAAAGTATTGTCCATCGTTAGCTACGACATTATTCAATCTGTTAAAGAGTATACTGATTAGTCATTGAAAAACTAGGCTATATCTGTGATATAACCGCAAGGTGTGTGTAGGGATACCGTTGGCTTAGTAATTACTGGGTTAATGTTGCATCCAAAATCAATTGAATAAATGGAAGAACGATTTTTTTTTCACTTGAATACAAATATACACCTTGGTTCGATGTTATTGTTTTCGCAATGGTATGGATATATTCAAACAATACTTCCTCTTTCGTTCGGGTATAATTTTACCAGAGGAACACTTAGGCAAAAAATAAATATTAATTAGGAAATTTATCAATTTAATTTGCACTTGAGAAGCCTAGTGAATACTTCTCTTCTGATTGGGTTTTGGACTATGCTTATTTAGTACAGAATTCTTAGAATGCATTCGCAAGCAAAATAGCAACTGATGCATGATCCGTTTTTGTGTTAAAGAGGCTTTAAGTTTTTCAGTTCATTCGTCTCTAGCCCGGAAAAAAGGCGCCCTTGTGGAAAACTTAACTTCAACTCTTTCCATGTCTTGAGAAAGACAATTCATTCCCGCACGACGCTCGCCGATAAACAAATGTTCACTCAGCAAACATCAAACGAAAAGTGTTACGATGCACGATTTTTATTTCGCAGGTTACTCGGATTGAGGTCTGTATTAGGGAATCGCCTAGCGGTCTGTTCGAGTGTGAGGGTAATCACATTATTTTGATTGGATACGATTTCATCACGAGCGAACTATTTTCCATAATCTCTCCACGCAGTGGCAAAATAGAAAGTGATGCTCTTGCGAAATCAAGAGAGAAACTGAATGGATTTCCGAGTTAGTATCCGCTTATATACAGATTATTGTGATTTTGATAGTTTGCTTTCAAAACAATTTTTGAAATATTGATACAAGTTTTTGGATCAATAAGTAACAAGCGAAGACGCGTAAATATTTTATCTTTCGAATGAAGTGCCATTTCGGAACCTTCATGCAAAGTGTTTTTATAGACATAGAATTTAGAATTGAAGAAAGACACACAGAAAACGATGTTAATTATATAAAAATGAGAGTACTACACATGAAGGGCCACGCATTATATTGACGATTGGATTTATTTTTAAGTTTTAACCGCAGTTAATCTAGATTCTTAAAACCTTACCCCCCTTCCATGAATACCGCAGAGTCTCGTACCCAGGATACTGTAAAGACGTTGTTGACAGGCTAAAAAGTTCGAATCACCGGAACTTCCACAATGAGGATGGGCTGATACTTTCGAGCACAATTACTTTGTGCAATTTCGCTGGGTTAGATCAATCATGGTGAGCAACAGTCTAACGAAGCTCAAGCATACTTTGGGTCGGTTTACAATTGCTTGTTGAGCCACTCGCTAAATTTAAGCGAGTTTTTCTTGATTTTAATAATGAATCAACCGCATTTCATGTTGCACCTTATTCACGCTGGCGCAGTATATTGCTACTCCTCTTTTTACGCTCAGCAAAGAAAATGTCTCTATGTCTTCGTGCACGTTCAATCGTTGAACTCTTCACACTGAGGCAATGTGCCATTTTCAGAGCAAACCGAAACATTATTTTTTTCGGGCAGCTTAAAATAGAATTAAAGTTCAAAATTTAGAATATCGAAAAAAAATTTTTGCCAAATTTTTTTTTGAGATTACACAAGATCTTGACGTTTTTTGCATTTTTAAGTCATTTGGTATCGGAGAAAAAAATTGGATTTTCCAAATTTCATGTACTCTCCCCTCCCCTCTGGAAGATTTTCGAGGATCAAAAAATCAAAACTTTGAGCGTTTTGAGACACTTCTAAATCATGTTCGATTATGCTGAAATTTTACATAGGCATGGTCGGTTTTTGAAATTTGACATAACCATTTTCGTTACCACATATACTTGGTTTCTTTGTTTGTTTGTTTTGTAATCTTTAAATTGCATGAAACGTCGAGATCTGGCCAGACCGAGTGCCAAAAAGTTAATTTTTGACAAAAAAAATTTTTCGAGATAACAATAAATCTCAAAGTTTCGTGCAATCTAAAGACATTTGGCATAATTTTTTTTAACAATCCCGATTTCCCAATCTCAATAGCGAACCCACGTTCGGAATGGAAAAACACATTCAGAAGATGATTTCAAAACCGGGCGAATCAAAAACAGACGATGAAATTTCTTATTAAAGAAGAATAATAGAAATAATAGAATGTTCATAAAATAATAGGAATGCAAAATGTTGAAGCACGGATTTCAAATCACGGCCCAATGAAGAAATTAACAAATTTTGAACAAATATGGCATGAATTTTTGGAATTATGTGATTTATAACTTACATGAATACCTTCTAATTGTATAGGAACAGTAATTTTTCATGTTATGATATGTCAATATTTTTTAGTAGTTGAAGTTATCGTCGTAAGTGCTTAAGTGTACAGATTTGAACTCATTACGATATACATTCTGTCAAATGTATACCGGGAATTTGTAATTTTAAATTGTCCCGCTGAACATCTTCAAATATTTTTTAAGAAGTTGATACTAGTGTCAGTGGTTTTAATGTCAATTTTGAGCGCCATCTGTCAGTTGATTAGTTGACAACGTCATAAAGAACAAGTTAGTTTTTTTTTTTTTGCTTGGCGATTTTTGATATCGATAATTACATTGATCACAGATATTGTGTAAAATTTCGTGTTGCAAACAAAATGTCATCTACCGAAACGTTGAAAATGTTGCAGAATACATTTGGTGATTCAATTATGTCGAAAAAAGGGTGTATGAATGGCATAAGGCATTCAAAGACCGAGAAGGCCGAGAAGGGATGAACCATTGATATTTGGGCATGAAAAAAATCGCAGCACGACTAGTGCCAAAATAGCTAAATTTTCTTCAGAATCGCCCTCAAGTGGCTAAAGACAAGCCAGAACGATCAAATTCTGATCCCACGTTCGTCCAATGGATAATTACTCAAATTACCGCTTCGTGAGAACCGTTTTGACAGCCCAATTTTGTCGTCACAACCCGTCGCATCACGGAACTCCGATCAATTTTCTTGATTCGAACGCTATTCAAATCGTTCCCGAATTTGCATTTTAATAACTCGAGATATCAGGAAGTTATTTGTCCTGAACACGTTCTCCTCTTCCCTTATTATCGTAGATCAATTAAGATCGCGCCATCAGTTTTGTGGTACCACGAGTAGGAAAAATGACTACTAACTACTCCGCACGGAACCACAAAACACAACAAGCAAAAATGGAACCAATAAATTCCACAATCTAGATCGAAACAGTTCGGACGAACTTTCGCTGGCCTGGCTAGCTTTTTCCATCGTGTCGCCACGGAAAAGCCGGTCCATAGGTGCATCCGGGAGAAATGGGGTTGCATGAGTAGCGTTGCAACACCGGGATGCGGGTGCTTCGGGCGGAGCGGTTTCGGGTTGACTGCTTGTGAAGAGATTATGGAAATTGTAAGGAAATGGGGTTGAACTGCATATGTTCAGAACACACACACCCAAAAAAAAGGAGAAAATTCTCCCGAGAAGTGAGACGATGTCGGATGGGGTTTTTCCATCAGACCAAACCGAGCAATCCATTCAGGCGGATTTGAGCTTGCTGACGCTGGCTGCTAGCCGAGATGGGGGCGGGGAAGGGACGGAGCAGCAGGAGGCTGGCTGGGTTCGGGTTCCATCTCGGTAGATGGAAGTGGAGATTTAAGTAAGTGAAGCGAACTCTTTTTTTGTGCGCTCTGAAAGGAAGAGTAGTGGAAGATGAAGTGAATCAATGAAACAAATTTGAATATTATAGCGAGACCGATTTTTTGTTGTTGTTGCTGCTGGTCGGGTTAAAAGATAAGCGAGGGTTGAGATAAATGGACAGAAACTGCACTGAAATGGGGTCGAATTTGTCGTTTGAGAAATATAGCGAAAAAGGGGGCTCCTGGCGTTATCTTGTCTTCCGGGCACCATCAGCTTGATAGCAGTGCAGGTTTTGGACGGATATGAGCCACGAAACATGCGTCAATCAGCCTGTCAATCAATCACACGAACGATCGTTACTCTCTTTCCAGAGCAACGGTGGACCTTTTTCATTCATTTGCGTTGGAAATAACCTGCGGCGCATAATCTGTGGTCTTTGTTGGCCAGCATTTCCCACCCACCCACAAGAAAGTGCTCCTCGTGTTGAAAATTCAATTTTCAATCTCCACCTCTTGGGTAGCCTGGAGCAGCGGGGCATTGAATGGCTTCGCCATTCTTCTTGGAAGCTCTTATAACATACATGTAAGAAAAATTGCACTTACTCTATAACCGCAATCTAAATCCCACCCGTAAATGTGAACACACCTGACTGCAGAAGTCTTTTTTGTGTGGGCTCCCATCGTATGAAAGTCTAAGAAAGCTATTCGGTAAACGAAGGAGCTGTGCTCAAGGATATGGTTTACTGGATGGGTAACATAATTCCTTTCTTGCGGAGACACCCGGTGCATCTGCTGGCTCTTTCCTGAGATTGAACCATGGCTTTGTAAAATGGATCGAAGCGCCGCAAAAAAAGATAATACATTATCCCACGGGCTTTTTAATAATTAATCATTGAGATTTTTTCTATCGAGTTTCCTTTGGGACACAAATGCTTCGAGGGAATTCATCTCAAACGGCGCTTGCATTTATAATAAACAGAATACCCCCTCTCCTCGGAGGGTGCCGCATCTTCCCGGTTCCAGCTTTACTCTGTATCCTGGATAACTTGCCGTGGTTGCCCACAAAATGACGTTCCCGGTCACAATTTGACATTTGACTGACGAGCAGAGCCGCGAATGAAGGGCAAACCGATGCGTGATGCCCATGATCTAAACGGAAACAAACCACGCGCGCGTCCGAACATCTCAAGACAGCGGTTTTCCAGTCAGCTGTCAGCTGTCAGTCTTACTTTGTATTCCTTGTTTGCGTTTTCCCGTGCTTGCTTGCGGAGAGAAGGATCCTGCTGCTGTAAAAGTTCATAAACGCATTTTTGCTTTACGCATTTTCAAACGCTGAAAAAAGGGCTTCTTGAGATATCCTTCCGTAAAGCTACTCGCGGAAACGGAAAATCTTACAGCTAGAAAGAGTTCCAACGAATGATACAATAAATTCAAAAACATAAGAAAAGACATGTTTGTTATTGTTTAATTTCCTGGATAGAACAAATAATGAGCATTGAAAAATAAAGCAAGCACAAAGTCGTTCTTTTTTTTTGGTTGGCTGTTCTCTGATGAAGGAAAATAATGGAAGTGATGAAAACACTCACACACGGTAACGAAAAAAATGAAAGAAAAACTTGGATTCGGAAGAACGAAATGAGTAGTGATACAAACACGTGTATTTGTGTTGTTGCACAGGTTGAAAAAAAAAACAACGATCCGCTTTCAAAATGTTAGAACTGGAACGCTGAAAACAGAAAAGGACCCTAGTGGTATCAGTAGTAGCAGTAGAATTGGAAACGATAACAAAAAATTTGAAAAAAAACGCTATATCCAGACACAGTTGTAAAACTAAAAGTAAAACTTAAATGGAAAATGATAATAACATATGTGTGTGCGGACATACCAAAGAGGGTAAATAGAGCATCAGGCGTGACCATCTACAGAAGAGAAGAAAAATAGAGAAAAATCAGTTAGCAGATGAGAAAAATTCTGTTCTTTCAATTGTTGTTTTTGTTTTTGCTCTTTTCTTTTTTAATAGAACATGTTTCGTTCTTGTTTCGTCTAGCGATATTAATAAGTTTTGTGTCCCGCGCGATTTGAAGGCAAATTTAGCGAACGAAAAAGAGGATGAAAGACAGTGGTACAGAGAGGAAAAGAGACACACGCTACACGGAATGGGGAAAATCGGCTGATAGGTTGGGATAAAATGAAAGAAAAGACAAGGTAACGAAATAGTATTACTGTCACAAACACTGGTGAAGGATTCACCTTCACTCTCAGCATCAGCAAATACATATTTGATAATAAATAACATTTTTCAAATCATCAGACGAATTCGGATAAGTTTTTGAGCACTTGTAAACATATGAGTATGTGTGAATATGTCTAGTTTTCGGAAACCTTTAGAAGTTATAACAGTATTTAGATACATTGGGTGAAATTTCAATACCGTTTCGAGCTATTTTATGACGTGAAAACTCTCTCTAGAGTAACACTGACACCCACGAATCTTTGAATTCGTCACTGAGAATACAAACAATAACCAAGTGCCACGTGTGATTCTTCCACTTTCCGAGTACTGCTGAAGACCAATGAGAATTTTAATAGAACTTCCCACTCTTCTGGATTCCAGATTCGTGTGTGGTAAAGTCACTTTCAGGGGAAATCTTTCGAATACTACCGAAAACCTCGGAAGATTTGTTTTTCTTTCCATAGTCTTCTGGAAACGATTGGAAATTGATGCTAAATCCTTGAGCGAATTTAGGATATACTTTTATATTCGTTACTAAACTATTTTCGAGCTTCACAAACATTTTTAGAATTATTTTGAAATAGCTCTAACGCTTTGTGTCACCCAAAGCAGAGCGGTTTAGTGATTCAGTTACAATGAATATACTTCTTTAGACATCAGAAAAGCTGGATTTGATGCTAGTAGTTACTCTTCAACTTCGTTCTTTGAATATCATATGTCTTCTTAATTTTAGGTTGCGTACAGTTCTTTCCAGAAACATAGATTACTGGTGAATTCTTTAGAGAATGCTGAATACACTTCAACTTACATTTTCTGACGTATTTTTGAAAGATTAGAGTCTCACAAACACCTTAGAATCTTTTGGGATGTATTTGACTTCTTGTGGCACCCACAGCCGAGGGTTTAGTTGAATCAGGTATGATAATGATACATTTGTGGACATTAGAAAACTTGGAAGCATCGTTAGAAGCTCACTCTTGAATTCAGGTCCATGAACAGCATTATTGAAAGCGTTCGGCCCATTTCAGGAACGTAAACATTCTCTGTGGATTAGAGCACCTGAGAAGGCACTTGAAATCGTCTCAAGACTTCTGAAAACTTTCGAAGAAGACTTCTGAAGATTTTTGAGGTCTTCGTGAGGACTTTTGCTTTCTAAAGATCTTCAGCGCTTCTTTGCTCCGAATAATATCGAGAACTTCTTGATGAATGAATACTTCAGAAGACGATTCTAAACATTATTTAAAGACTGCTCAAAACAACTTTTAAAATCTCGAGACTTCTGAAAACTTTCGAAGAAGAATTCTGAAGATTTTTGAGGTCTTCGTGAGGTCTTTCGCTTTCTAAAGATCTCCCAGCGCTTCTTTTCTCCGATTAATATTGAAAACTTCTTGATGAATGAATACTTCTGAAGACGGATTGACGGATCTACAGATTGCTTGAAACTTTTGAAGATTTATAAAGACTGCTTAAAACTTCTGAAGGCTTTTCAAGACTTCTGATGATCTCTGTAGATCTCTGCAGACTTCTGGAATCTTCTGAATACTTCTGAAGACTTCTTGAAAGGTGGACACTGAAAACTTTATGAAGATTTTCGACTTTGGAATAGTTATGACTACTTCTAAAGAAGTCTGAGGACATTCAAAGTATTTATGATGACTTCTGAGGATAGCTTGCCCTCTGATGATTTCTGGGACTTCCTGGAGAGTTCTGAAGATTTTTAAAGAATTTTAAATCTTTCTGAAGACGTCTGAAGTCATCTCAAATCGTCTGATATACTCTGAAGACGCTAAAAGACTTAGATTTTCAGTCCGAATGTTTTTGAAGACTTCTTGAAGAATAAAAATTTCTGAAGACTTCAAAAAACTTTTCAGTATTTGTAAGTAATTCTGAAAAGGAAAACTGATTTTTTTTTTAAATGCATGAAATCTTCTGAAGACTTCGACTTCTTGAAGAATTTTTTTTGAAGAATCAGATCACGAGGTGATGGATTGAGAAAAACTTCTGAAAACTTTCGAAAAATCAATAAAGATTTCTGAAGGACTTTAAATACCTTCAAACATGCTGGAAACTGTAGTTTGACTATCAATGACAAGGAAAATACATTAATCCTTAGTTTTCTTATTTTCCTAGTTTCCTTTTACAAAATTTACTTTTCAAGAATTCAGAATACCTCAGAAGACTTCAAACGACTTCAGAAAACATCAAAAGTCTTCAGAAAAAGCCTTTCAGAAGTCTTTAGAAGGCTTTTGGCGGCTTCAGAAGACTTTAAAAGGTTCTTGAAGACTTAAGAAGATAAATGAAGGCTTTTGACTATAGGAATAAGAAGAGATCTGGAGGCTTCAGGCTATAGACCTCAGAAGAGGCTTTGAGTTAAAGAGTTCAGAAGAATTCTGAAAACTTCCGAAGAATTGAAAAAGGCTTCCGAAGAAATGTCTTCGAACAAGTCTTAAAACCCTCAATTTCATTATTCCTCTACAGTATTCTTTCCCAGAAATTGCTTCCAAAGACTTCGGAGCGACATCCGAAGTTTTTTACAGTCTTCTGATGTCCTTTAAAAATTTTGGACTTTTCTGTTGCCTTCTGAGATTTACTGACTTCTGAAGACGTCAGAATACTCAGGAAGACATCAGAAGGCTTCAGAGGACTCTAGGAATCTTCAGTAGGCTCTGGAAGACTTCCACATACCTCCGTGAAATTAATTAAGCGTTCTAAAGGACTGAAACATTATTAGTGACAAAGGCCTAGAATCTCTAGTTCACTTACCCTCCTAGGGTTTCCTGTTCTCGAGGATACTACAAAAGAATTGAGAAGATCATAGAAAACATCAGATTACCCCAGAAGACTTCGGAAGACCTCAGAGCACTTAAGAAGACTTCTGATGACTACAAAAGACTTCACGAGACTTCAAAAGAAGATTACAGAAAGATTCAGAAAACTTCAGAAGACTACAGCAGATTCGGAAGATTCCTAGAGCTTACTTCTGAAGACTTCGGGAGACATCAGAAGACTTAATTTAGAAAAAAAAAAATTTTCTGAGAATTCCAGAATTTAAAAAAAATTCTAAAAATTTCCGAAGAATTTATGAAGTCTTCTGAAGTACTAAAATGCTTCCGAACACTAATGACAAGAAATAGACTGAAAAAGACCTATGTTTCTTTTCCCAGAATTTCCCTTCCTAGACATAGTTTCAAAAGACATCAAAAAGGATCAGAAGATTTCAGAAAACTCCAAACTACTTTAGAAGACTTCAGATGTCTTCATCTGAGATTACTTCGGAAGGCTTTAAAAGACTTCAAAAGACCTTGAAAATATTCTGAAGATGTCCAAAGGATTAATCAAGTCTTCTACCTAACATCAATGACAGGGAGAAGATTAAAAAATCTATGTTTTTTTTTATTTTCCGAGAGTTTTTTTTGCCTCGGAAAATAAAGTTTAAGGATATCAGAAGAGTTCAGAAGACTTCAGATGTCTTCTTCTGATATTACCTCTGAAAACTTCGAAAGGACTTAGGAGACATTAGAAGACTGTGGACTTCAGAAAGCTTCAGAGGACGCCAGAAGGCTTAAAAAGATTAAAAATCACTCTGCATCAATCACAAGGAGAAGACTTAAAAGCCTATTAGTATATAAACTTTTTTTTTTTGGTTTTCTGTCGAATATCAACTGAGATCGATGGCTTGTATCTTTTCTGAACAAACAGAAGCAACGTCAAGTGGGTTTTTTATTGTATTGTAATATGACCACTGGTAATGCTTATCAACAGCAGTAACTGGGGTTTTTAAAGAACCCTATATGAGCATATAGCAGCATGTTGCAATGTTCGATATGCGAAAATAGTGCTGATTTAGGGCTCACTTGTTACTTTCGTAATCATTTCGAAGCTCAATTCCAAACTTGCATAAGCCAGTGGGGTTTTCCCACAAAAATTCAACCAACTATATTTTCTATCCCCGAACTACAAAACGAAACAGAGGACAAAGTGAAAAATTAGTAACAACAGAGCTATAGAAATAAAATCTAACGGAAATGGGAAGTCTAGGTTCACGCTGTAATCGATAAACAACGAAAAGGATTGCATCCTTTCGCGAAACACCAGAGAGCTCGGGAGGCTGACATTGTAAAGCTCCAGCATACGAGAGGCAACACAGGAAAGGGTGAATGTATACTTGTATAAATTTAAATGAATTTTTAAGTGAGCGAAAGTAAAACCCACCACCCCCTCAGAGACGCGACGGGGGAGCGGGAGCTATTTAAAAAGGGTTGCGCCACCGTGTCTTTAAATAGAGTTTAGCAGCGGGAGAGAAACAGCACAATGGGGGGAGGAGAGGGTGAAAAACGGTTTCAAAAAATAATAAAAATAAATGATAATGAGATGAGGCGAACGTGTTTTGCTTTTGGCGGGTTTCTGTTGCTGCTGCTGTTGTTGTTGCCGATGTCATTGCTATGAATGATGGTGATGGAGCAGAGAATTTTCCATCTGGCAGGGTACAATTTTGCTAAGCAATAGAGGGATGAAGTGCACACCATGATTCGGACGATTTGAACAATTGAAAGGGCGTGACTGTAAGCAGATTTACCGCGAGATTGTTGTAGATGATGTCACTCTTTCCGCTTCACGAGATGCGGAAGCAGTGCGGGAAATTTTATTGGTTCAAAAAACTGAAAATTTCTAACTGGTATAAATTTTCAATCACATTTTCTTCTGGTATAAAAACTGGTATAATTCGTAAAAAATTGCCGAAAACCCATCTCCGTTGTTATTCGCGGCTGTGTTATCGTTCACAGCATCATTGCAGTTTAATTTGGATAATGAGCTTTATCACTCGAGTACAGCTTGAGCGCGGGAAAATAAATAGCCAACGCAAAACTGTCGCATGGAAATGCGTGCGTCCAGTCCAAAGTAGAAAAACATTTCCGTAATGATAATGGTAAACAAAACGAGCGAAGGTGATCCAAAATAACAGCACGATCAAGATATTTTTCGCCTTTGATGTCATGTAAATTACTTTTCCCCCGGCACTCCCTCTTCCTCACTAGGCAAATTTGCCCTTGCGCGTTTTTTGTCGTTATGGAGTCTTTCCCCCCGCCGTTTTCCACGCTGTTATCTGTCACTCGTTCCGCGCGGTGAGGAGGGCGAAAATTAGGTTGGATTTTCCGATCAACTTCAACCGTGAGAAGTAATCTTGAGAGTGATAGCGCTCACGTTTTGCTTTTTCCGTTCGCCAGTGTCACGTCAACCAGAAATCAATCCAATCAATTTCACGCCATTTTACTCCCAGCCATTGCTCGCACATTTCCCCTTCTGCTCTCGTCGCGCTCACCTTGCTTGGCCATGCCGTCAAAAAAAGGATAGCAAAATACACAGTATCCTCCCGTAAAGTTCCCACACCATTGGAAAACTTCAAAAGTCGTTTGAGGCGACGGAACAAATAGCGCCCGAAACCGAATTTAAATCACTTTACAAACAAGTTTATCTTCGTCACCGCCCGCCAAAAAATAACAAAAAGAAACGATAGAGAGCCTTCTTAACCTACAGACAACCATCGTTTTCACTCCGGGTTTCGTCCCGATAACGAAGAGCAAATAACGAGTTGTTGCAATTTGCTCGCTTTTCTCCTTATAACTATCGAGAGAAGACAGCGCGCCGGAAGCTGCTTCTTTTCTCTTCCGAAAGAGTATACATACACACACACACTGCCGGGTTGATTGCCGCCGGAACTGCACAAGTTCGGCACGGCGTTCGTTTTCTCAAGCGAGAATCAACGGCGACCGAAAAAAAATGTGGAAGGATAAATCACCCGACAAGTGTGTGAATTTAAAGCAAGCACAACAGACTGTGGGAACTGGGCTAGGAGGGTTTGACTGTTGGCTTCTGTTGGCAGAAGAGAAGTGGGGGGAGGCAAAGTTTTCCGCTCGAGCGCGAGAGCAACAGATTGGAAAGATGTTCAACATGGTCCGCGACACGGGAACGGATTCACATCGTGATTTTTTGCAAGGATGTTCCCTGAATGATCAATTCCATGTGTTTATACCAGATTTCGCCAACTGGTATAATTCGAAAAAAAGGCAAAACTCGAATTATGACCACAAAAAAGTTAATTCGCTAACAATTTGATCCAATATTTCACCCAGACCAGAATAGCGACTCCAAGTGTTTGTACCAGATTTCGCCAACTGGTAGAATTCGAAAAAAAATTTCAAAACTAGAATTCGACCAGAACAGCGACTCCAAGTGTTTATACTAGAAACTTTTCCGCTCGAGCGCGGGAGCAACAGATTAGAAAGATGTTCAGCGTCAAATTTGCAAGTGTTTATACCAGATTTCGCCAACTGGTATAATTCGAAAAAAATTGCAAAACTCGAATTATCAGCAAAAAAAAAGTCAAATTCCAATTTGATTCAATATTTCAGCGCTGGATTCGACAAGAACAGCAACTCCAAGTATTTGTACCAAATTTCGGCAACTGGTAGAAAATACGAAAAAAATGTAAAACTAGAATTATCAGCACAAAAAGTCAATTCGCTAACCATTTTATCCAACATTTCACCCCCAATTTCGACCAGAACAGCGACTCCAAGTGTTTATACCAGATTTCGGCAACTGGTAGAAAATACGAAAAAAATGAAAACTAGAATTATCAGCACAAAAAAGTCAATTTGCTAACAATTTGATCCAATATTTCACCCCTAGCTTCGACCAGAACAGCGTGGAGAGTGCCCTGTTGCGCCACATCTCACATAAAAAATTTCTTAAACTTGCGAACATTCCCCTCTCTATTGGCGAACTGTGCGCGGTTTGTTATTACAGCATAAATTATCTGTCGCTTTTTTTCTTTGAGTGTGGAATTCGGACGATTTACATAAACGACTCCGCGCGCACAGCCAGCCCTCACGCTTCTCCCCGACGCGGGTTACGGAAAAATTTTCTCGATGGGCGAGAAAAATTGTCCATCTGGGTCTGCTGCTCCTCGTCCTTCTACTCAACATATCCTCCGCCTGAAAGATGAAAGGCAACCAACCAATCCTAGCGGCGGCGGCGAAATGGAGTTTGGTGAATTACAAAAGTTTGTGGCGGAGTCGGAGGCGAAGCAGCAGCAGCAGGGCCGACTCAGAGAAATATTAAGAAATAATAAAAAGAAAATGTGAAATGTGGTGTACCCTGTGTTCGGAGGGGAGCAAGGAGCCGCCAGTAGGACGAAAAAGCAATCATTTTGATTATTATTATGCACAAAGTATTCTTCGCAATTTTAACACTGGACGCGCGCGGCTTTCCTTCGACTCCTCCGAAAGGGAAAATTAAATGCGGGAAAAAACTTTCTCCTGCACCGTTTCGAGTTGCTAAAGAGTGGTCGTAAAAATAAAGTGGTTTTCGCTCTCCCATCGACTGGAGAGTGCAGATAAAGTGGATTGATTTTATGTGTTTTCCAAAAGAAAAATGCTGCGTTTCGAAATCCATTTGCCGGAGAGCCAGCTTTAAACTATGTTGATTCGGAGCAAATGAACGACAGAAAAACCTTCATTCAGTCAGTAATTAAGGAAAACTCAGTCAACAGCAGCAGCAGCAGTGGCGTACGACAAAAAAAAAAAGGTTACAGAATCCCAGATGGAAAATTAAGGGACAGAAAAGCAAATTGCTAGCTATCGTCTATCCTCCCCGTTTGTGTGCGAGCGCCCATCACATCACAGGTGAAATAGGAGACACTGACACTGAATGAACGACAGCATAAAAAATATACAGGATGAAAAGTCCGAGAGGATAGATCAGACTAGAAATGCGACAGAGAGGCCCTCGAGTGACTTGTAACACAAATATGCCACCCGCGCCATTTCTTCCGCCCCGTAAAGCAGTAAAAATCCTAGGCTGCTAGGATTGGATGGATGGTACAAAGAGTACTGGAGGGAACAAAGCGAACTCGAGGAGTATGATCACATCAACACATTATGAGAGAGAAAAAAAAAGATGGGTGGGACGAAGAAAAAAACACACACAGAAGACAAAACGTAACGAATTCAGTCAACGGTATAGGAAACAAAGGGATTAATCGGAAGAGCGTGTTATATCGGACAGAAAGAGATAGCGAACGAAAACGTTGACAACTAAAAAAACTGAATGTGAAAATATGATGCCAGTGAATAAAACAAACTGAGCTCCAGAGTAGTCGGATACAGAGCGAGAGATAGTCTAATAAGAAAAAAAAAAGGTGGGAACGCTTCATATTTACCTCCTCATTGAGATTGGAGACGAGCAGCACGTTGGAGAGTCCTCGCAGTACGGCCGGATTGGGTGTCCCTAGGGCACCGTTGGAGGCAAGCGCGAACGCTCCGAGATTCGGCAGGGCGCCACCGTATGCGCTCGCGAGGGCTGGCGTTCCGAGACCTAGACCGAACGGTGGAAGCACACCGGGGGTCGCTAAGCCATTCACTAGAAAATAGGGAGATTTGTCTAATTTGACTATTACACGGTAATTGTCCCGGCTTTCGACAACAACGTTACAACACCGAGCACGGCAAGCTTGGAACAGCTCTCTCTGGACTCACCTAGTCGATCCCGGGTCAGCTGGGGACGCTGACCGGCCGCCAGCAGCAGGAGATCACCGGCCGACACGAGTCCGCCGGCGCTGGCGATCACATCGCTGCCCGGTTCGCCCGACGGCAGCGTGGGGTTCGTGTAGTCCCGGGACTTGTCATTGTTGTACTTGACGTTCAACGAGGTCAGCTTGCTGTTGTCGATGCGCAGCGTACAGCACCCGTTGTAGATGTTCTGCCCGTCCAGGGTCTGCTTGGCGTGCTGAGCTGTCGCCGCGTCCGGATACTGGATCAGCGCCTGCAACCCAAAAAGAGAGAGATAGTGCATTAGAGTACGGATCATTTCTGGTTGTTACGACGGTAATACAGTATTTCAATTTTTATCGATTAGAATTTTCTCACATATTGAAGACCTTGAAAAAAATCCTATAAACCTAGCAAACTTTAAGAATATTGGATCAAAGTTAGCGCTAATAAAATAAGTAAAAAAAAAACATTTTAAGTTAAACGGATTCATTGTTATTAAACATAATAATGTACTAAAAGCTAGGAAATTACTAGGCAAGTAGTAGTTAGCAGTTATCACATCTCTTCTTCATTAGTCTAGGGCATTGATAAGACTAAAATAGTAGTTAATGTAGTCCGCCATTTTGTACTGGCAGCCATCTTGGATTTGCATTTTTCATAAGTAACTGTGTTCTACTAGTGAAGCTCTATGATTTGATACCCATATTAATGGAGTTTTGAGAAAATATGTAGTCCGCCATTTTGTAGTGGAAGCCATCTTGGATTTGAATTTTTCAGAAATAACCGTGTTCTACTAGTTAAGCCCTTTCATTTGATACCAATATTGATGGGATTCAGGAAAACCCGTATTGATGAGGTTTTGAGAAAATATGTGATCCGCCATTTTGTAGCGGCCGCCATCTTGGATTTTCAAGATCATGAAATATTCAGTTTTATAATGACTACAGAGATAAAGGTGTGTTCCAAATTTCAGATCAATCGGTCAACAGAAAGGGTGCCAAATTTCTATTAATGTGGCTCAGCGCTACAGACAAACATGTTACTAACATGTTACAGGGCAAGCTAAATAAAACCGTTCAAAAACATCGACAACATATTTTTCAATGCACTCTTCTAATTAGTGTCATTGATTTTAACTACACCCAAACTAGCGTTGGCAGAAAACATATCACCATTTAATTTCAAGAAATACCTTTTCGTGTGCTGAAGGGTAAAATTAACAAATAAAAGCCATCTCTTCCTCTCAGACTGAACCAAAAAAAGGCTGAACGATGTCATCGGGTATCGAACCAATGTCGGCTGGAATGCAAGGCTGTTTTATAAGACCATGCTATCCACATGGCTACTATTACTCCTCATTACACCTCATATTTTGTGAGTTTGTCTTCATCCAAATTAGAGTGATAGGTGATTCGACACTTCTCTCCCCTCTCTATGATTCGACACTTCTCTCCCCGTTCTAAGGGGAGGCTGTCATACAAATGAAATACAAATTTCTACATACAGTGGAACCCCTATTATCCGCGAGCGGATGATCCGCGGTGCGGATTATACGCGACAAAAAGCTTGTTCAATATATTGTTCATAAGAGGGTCTTCATAGTCAAATGGATACGAACACGTCCGCTCACTAAGCGGTGAGTTCAATGTGAGTGAGTTCAATCACAGGACCCACCATTGATTGATCGTCAAATTGGTCTTTTTCAAAGCTAGAGGTGGACAAACTTTGTAGTTAAATAATAGGAGAAATCAAACAATTCAAGATCAAAATTTGCTCGTATATTAACAAAACAAATTAGTTGTCTATTAGATCAAAACAAATATGAACTTTGCCCAAATTTTATTGAAGCTCATTTGAGTTTCGAATCAATAATATGTGCCTCAATATTCCGACGAAAACTTATCACATTTTAGCTCCATTTTATTACTGCACTGCCGTTCTACGCATAGTTGTCCCATGTTCCGAAATCAGCAACTGAGAAAAACGCAATCAAAGTTTTCTGGAATATTTGTCTACCAGAAGCTTTAAGCATTTCAGTTTAGCAATTTTTATAAGCAGTAAACTAATGCCTAATGAAATGTTAGAAGTTCCCCTCGCTTGAATCAATCAAAACTGATTATATGTTTAAAAATTCATGCTGGGACATTTATGCCTAGAACATCAACATGGGACAAGTGAACTTGATGCTGTTTTTCTAAATGCTGGGAACAAACAATAACCTTGTGTTTTTCCAGAAGATTAGGCATAAGAACATAGTTTTTTGAAGAAAAGTGAAATTTGTCAGATAGTAACATGGGACATCTATGCGTAGAACAGCAGCTGCAGTCCTCATGTTTCAAATTATGAGATTTTCTTTTCTTTTCATTTGTTAATTTGAAGAGATTAAATCAAAGAGACAAAGTTTGAAATTGCTCATTAAAAATGAACAAAGTATAAATATTTCAAAATTCAGAGATGATATTCTTCAGCAACCTTTTCGCCAGGTAAAACAAACTCTTTTGATTTTCAGTCCCGAAATTGACTTTGCTCAATAGTTTTTAATCTTCGTTCTGTCAAATACAGACAACTCAACTAACAATTCCCCATCAGTGGGACATTTTTATGATGGTTTTATACAGCTCTATGCTTAATAATGCCTGAATTAATTGTCATTAAATTCTCTATTCAAGCCTTGTTCAAGCAAATTAGAAGAAATTATTTAGCTATAGCCAATATTGTTCGTTAAATGCAGTTTAAAGTCAATCAGTAATTGTTTATTCAACTCCAAGGCATGGTGGAAACGTCTATTTGACCATATTCTGATTTTAATAGGTATACTTAGACTGAGATAACGAAGAATATCTGTCTGACTGCATTATTTTCTTCTACCAAATTTCTATAAATAGAATTAGTTTTTAGCACCTTGACAGACGCTTGTTAGAGTCTTTTACAGCTACTAGATAAAACTAGTTCAGTTTCTGATGAACCTTTGAAAAAAAAAATTAAAATGACCCAGATTCAAACATACGACCTTTGCATCGATGGATCTCCATCAAACCATTTGCTCCGTTAGAACACCTCAAAACACCTTGGCATTACAGCCAAGCAGTCGAACATGAGCTTAAACACACGTTTTTGCTCATTTTGGTAGTTCGTCATGTGTTGTACAAAAGCTGCTTTGCAGTTGAATAATTTTTTTCAAATCGTTTCTCTGGCATAACATACCCAGGTAAACATCGATGGTTGAGCAAAAACTTCAATTTGGTATTGACCGAATGCCGGTGCCAAATTATGGTTTGCAGAACATCACTACGACAATTTTGATGTTTGAGGCAGGATTGCCAAGTGTTTTTTTAGTTAAGTCGAGATGCGGGTTAAAAAAACTTTGGATATGTCTGGGTATTTATGAAATATACATTTTGAATGTTTCGATTGTTCAATTATTCAATGATTTTTAATATTTGACGGTATATTAATCATACCGTTGAAACATTTTGTTTAAAAACATCTAGTACCATTTGAACAAGTAGTGCTGAATGCTGAATCTTGAGCTTGCAATTTCGAAGGCTTATCTTGCAAGAGCCTGTTTGTTTAATTCATTTTTTGTTTGAAATATAATGGATATGACAGCCTCAGAGGTATCATTTTCAGGCGCTCATGAATTTCATCAAAGTTGCTGCTTTGCAACGAACAAGACTTAGGTTTATTTAAATAGATGACATTGAGTAATGGCTAAAACCTCATCAACTTTCACGAAAGTTAAAGCCAGCTAGAAGAGTTATTTTTTATATTTTTGCAATAAATCTGAAAAAAATCTGGACGAATCATAAAAAGTCTGGACTAGACCAAGGACAATCTGGATGTCTGGATACTCCGTAAAAGTGTGAAAGATTCCAGATAAATTTAGAAGACCGGCAACGGTTCATTTAATGTCATTTTATATTTATTGGAATTGAATAATAAAAGTGATGATTGATAGGAAAGAACATCAATTAGCGGATTCGGTGCTTCTTGACGCCTAATATTTCTACAAAAACCCACCTGGAACGAGTTGTTCTTCGTGAAGGTGACAATCTTGAGCACCTTGCCGAAGCGCTGGAATATCTGGTAGAGGATATCGAGCGACACCGGGTACAGCAGCGACTCGACGATAACCCGCAGCACGGTGTTGGGACCACCCTGGGCGTTGCCCCCGCTGCCGGTCGTGCCGGAGTTGGAGTTAGTGTTGGCATGGTCCAACGACAGGGGCAGTGGTGAGCCAGTGGGCGACTGTGTGAGATCCTGGGTCTGTAGAGAGGCGTTCTGAAATCAAGAAGAAAAAATAGCGTGTATTAAATTCGCGGTCCTCTGAACCGCGAATTCCATCAAACTCACCGTCGCTGTGTGGTTCTGATCGGTCTTCAGCTCCCGATGGTTGCTGAACTGCACGTAGACTGTCCGGCCGCGGACGATCGGTGGCGTAGCGGTGAACATCGTGACCATACTGGTCGCCGCCGTCTCGTCGGCCATCTCCAGGAAGGCCTGGTTCTTTCCCTTGAGTACGAGCACGTTGGTCACCCGACCGAAGGGGACACCCAGGTGCATCACATCCACCTCGCTGGACTCGTTCGGGATGTTGCGGATGTGGACCACGCGGGAGGGTTTCGCTGTTAGCAGAGAGAGAGAGAGCAAGGTGAAGAAAGAAAGACAACATTTGTAATTGATTAAAATGTGTGAATTATTCAAACGGCTGAAAATATCGGCAGTCCTTCGTCAATACATTTTCATTCGCTTTCAAGGGGATTTTTGTTTTATTTTATTTGCACTGTGTGAATGGGAGAGAAGTGGAGCAGTTTTTTTTTCTGATGTTTGCCTCGCACGCTTCCATAATCCAATGATCGAGTCCTCTGTATTTGCTGCTGGTCGGATAAAGGCAGCCGAGTGTTGGGTATCAAACGGCATAAAAAATGAATGGAAATCGCTTCGTTTTGCCGGCGCTAATTTGAAAATGGACGAATCGAAGCGGTGTCGATTTTTCCGCACAAACGACCAATTCATGGAGTGGGCTGCGAGGGGATTTATTTTTGTTTTTCCAGCAAATTATGAGTGTATATATTATTTAATTTTATAACCGATCGTAAATAGTTGACGGAGGAGAAATTTAAAACGATCAATTTTTGATTGCTTGCAATGGGTTTAATTGGTCGTATTCCGGACGGGGTGTGTTTTGTGATTAATACAAATTAAAGTTAACTTATTTAAAATCGCAACGATTTCGGGCCAAACAAACATTTATCTGAGTCGCTTTTCAACAGAAACACTCTGTCAAGCAATGTTCTTACCTTCGCCTTTTCCACAGCTTTTAGGGCAAAACAAAGAAAAGTCAAAGAAAAACCATAAATCAATGGAGTAACCCCCGAAGGAAGGGTCCTCGGCTGATGGTCGCAGAGTGGTGATGGCTGATTGTGGTGTGGTCACCGTGGAGAAGCTCTTCCCATCCCGTCCCAGAATTCACCCAAGTAAATAAATATTAAGAAGAAAGGATGAACAACAGCAAAAAAATGGAAAAGTAGGGTTCACAACACGAAATTAGATTTATAATATCCATTCCGTGTTCCAACGGGTTTTTTTTTCTTCTCCTTCATAAGGTAGGAAAGGATAACTCGATGAAAGGGTAGACAACAATTCGGCTCTTCACCAGGTTCTCGAAAAATGT
The DNA here is from genome assembly GCF_029784135.1 of Toxorhynchites rutilus septentrionalis. Classification (NCBI taxonomy): domain Eukaryota; kingdom Metazoa; phylum Arthropoda; class Insecta; order Diptera; family Culicidae; genus Toxorhynchites; species Toxorhynchites rutilus. Next base: position 16,679,459 of record NC_073744.1, on the reverse strand, counting down.
AGAAAATAAACGAATGAATTCAGATTTATGCCCTATTAGGGATCGTCCAAAACGAGGATAATATTTATGAATTTGAAGATTAAATCTCCACCAACCACCATCATCCCCCACCTACTGGGCGAGACAAGGCGTCCCCCTGTTGTCCCCGTCGAGGAGATCCATCCCCTATTACCGGTTTCTGTTGGCAACCTTGGGAGAAAATAAAAAAAAAGTCCCGGAAATAATCGCTCCAGGGCATCTCTCCTCCTCTGGACGGACAACACAACACACAAAGGTAGCAGAAGGAACGAAGGAACTGTCACGAAGCTGCTGCTTTTGTCGTGTGGGAACCCCGGTGCGGGTGGGAAGTGGAAGGGAGGCGCTTGAAAAAGCGGTTTTTAATGATCTCCCGTGGCGACACGACATATGTGTGCGCGTGGCGAAATCTGGGAACCGTGATGTATTTATGTTTCCTTTTGCAATGCTTTTTTTTCTTCTTTGGTCTCATTCCCGTATCACAGCTTCAATGGATATGTTTCGTGTATCGGAGATACGGCGGGCTTTGGACGGAAGGCTATGATTTACACGTGTAATCCAAATGTTGGTTTAGGATTGGGAAAAAGGTAGGCTCCCTATTTTCGGATGATCACACGTACGGAAGCGACCACCTCCCCGGGGCACAGGAAACGATAATGTGGTCGATTTGGGGATTTGCGTTATTCTTATTTTTAGATTTGAAATGCAGGAGAAAAAAATGGTAAAATAGGAGGATCGGCAGAATAACTTCAGGGCATTGATTTGGATTGGTGATACCATGTGGGTCATTCATGGGTAAATGATTAGGGTGTGTAGTATCAAAGTTTGACTTCCAGTGACATGAGCTGTACGTACTGTGACCAGAACTTCAAGACATCATAACTGTAACTGTCAAAATTAGTCAAGAATTTGTGATATGTTTGGTTTCCAAGAACCTAAAATAATTGGGGTTGGGATTTTTTTGGGAAACAGGGGGCCAAATGAACTAAACGCCCTTGACTGTTAAAATGCGATTTTGTTTTTAAATTTATCTTAAAATGCAATGAAAATACATCGCTTTGCATTGAATTATTACTGCACTCAAAACATTTCCATGTTTTGTCATCCCCATTTACTACATTAAATAATCCTAAAAATAACAGAAAATGTCATGACTCTCAAATAAAGGCAAACCTTTTTTTATGAGGGGGATAGGGATCGCATAAAAAAATCGCATGAAAAAAATCGTGCAAAACTTCACCAGTAGCTTTAAAAACAGTGTTCGGTACACATTTCGAAAAAAGCTTTTTTTGTGCGTTAGATAAGGACCGCATAAAAAAAGTTTCTCCCAAGAAAATAACTCAAATCCACGCCGTTCACTGTTCAATTTGCTTTTGTTTCCCTGCTTTACGATGGGACAGTTTGCCTCTTCGGTTGCGCGTGGCTGTTTTGTGCTTTTAGTTGCATGCCGGAACGTGATGCTGTTAGATATCATGTCATGCAAAAACTTAGAAAAACTTAGAGCATTTGATGGGAGGAGGGGAATGATTTCAGAAGTGGATAATTGAGACGCAAATGTGCTTTTTTCGCACTGAAATGCATATAAACCATCGAATACCACACAAGAACATTAAACCACACCAAAAAAAATCGCACAAAAACAGGTTTTACTGTAGTGGTAAATCAGTTGTATAATATATATATATATATATATATATATATATATATATATATATATATATATATATATATATATATATATATATATATATATATATATATATATATATATATATATATATATATATATATATATATATATATATATATATATATATATATATATATATATATATATATATATATATATATATATATATATATATATATATATATATATATATATATATATATATATATATATATATATATATATATATATATATATATATATATATATATATATATATATATATATATATATATACGCATACTTTGCCACATACATGGCCCAAACCGAAAAGGGTATAGGTTCACATTTATACTCTCCTTTTTACTCTTAGAAAACACTTTCCAGCTTCATTTTGTAATGAAGTGTGATATTATCACGCATTTATGCAACAGCACCAGTAGCTATGTGGATAGCGTGGTTGTGTAAAACAGGATGTCTCCTCCCATACACACAGAAATTTTAAAGCTTTTGAAACAGATGATTTTATTTGCTCATTTCGCCCTTCAGTACACGAAAAAGCATTTTTTCTGCGAAGATGAAATGTTTTCTGCCACCGCTAGTTTGGGTGCAGTAACGAAAAACGAATTTATTACCCCAATTCGAAGCGTGAACATTCACAAGTAAATAAGAAAAAATAAACTCCGAACCAAACGGAAAAATGGCGCTAAAGAAACAGTTAAGATCGAATCAGGAGGTAAATAAAGCCGAAAAACGACCCGAATATGCGATCAGACACCCGACCATAATACTTCATCATAACAATGCTTGTCGCCGCACGGATCATGCCTTTAGAGCGTGATTCATGGCGAGAACGATAGAGCGGATGCTTAGATCGCGCTCTATCCTAAATACACAGAATAGCTTGCGCAGTGGCTTTATCGTAACTAATGAGGTTTTTCCGAAGTGCGATTATTGCTAGCTGAAAACCTAAATATCATAAAAATCCTCCGGCCAGCGATAACCCGCCGGGAAGGAGAACAAAACAAAAATAAGCAAAACGACGTAATGTGTTTACGATCAGAGCCTATCTCCGATCGTAAATACCGAAGGACGGGAGAAATCCCAAAAAGAGAGCACTATGGGTGCTATAAACGGAGCCTATCTCCGAGCTAGGACAATAAGTAATAAAACGGAGAGGAAAAGATAACACGCCTGCGAGCGTGTTAATAATCATCCCTCGTTCGCCCGTCTGGCTTAGAATAAATAATTGTAATTTTCTCTCTCTTATGCTACGCCCTTCTGGGGTAGATAAGAAGGCAATGTCTGTATATAAGAGAAAAACTTGAACAGAATAAACGCACTCTCAACTGGACACTCTCAACCATACCACGGACGTAGGAGCGTCGTGGCGAAGTACCGAACCCCTCTTTTTTTGTCATAAACGTATCACAACCCTGGACATCGCCCGAGCATCCTGGACACCATCGGGAGCACCCTGGACATCATCGCCGGCAGATCCCAGCGCAACAAGCGCTGGTAAGTATTGAACACCCCTCCTCCAAAGATCCGAAATTCCAACCACCCTTCCTCTCCCTTTTCCTTCCCTTGGCTCCGCCCGGCCAAACTCCCAAGTGACGCGGTACTACCGGATCGCACCAGTAGGCGCATACTCGTTATGCGCTCTACGTGATCTGGCCTACCACATAGCGTCCAGTAAAGGGCTTTCCCTTCGTGTCATCAGCACGATCTCGAACTGCAGCCACATTTGATGGCTCCAGAGAGGATCTTTCCTCCAGCGTAATCAGCACGATACCCTGCAGCCACAATTGGTGGCTCCAGAGAGGATCTTTCCTCCAGCGTAATCAGCACGATACCCTGCAGCCACATTTGGTGGCTCCAGAGAGGAGTCTTTTTCTAAAGACACTGTACGAACTCACAACACGCTCGGTTGAGTTGAGAATCCTGTTAAATTGATTTGCGCCCGTCGTTGAACGGAGAGGTTCGGTCTTGTAAAGACGAACAAGGTGAGGTTGTCTGTGGACATCACCATTTAGCCAAGAGGCAAATTGCGCATTTCAAGAAACAGAAATTAGGTCCTGAAAGACGGACAAATTAGGCCGTAGAAATCGGCATCTTGTTGAAACAAGTCCAGCTTTATAAACAGACCGATCGCCAGTCAGGCATAGTTGGACGAAGGCAACCAGGCGCCTCGTCAACATCAACTGTAATCCGGTCACGAGGGCCGGAAGACGAATATTGTGCAACGTTTGAAATCAGCGTAGGCAACTAGGCGCCACGCTTGGTTAAGACAAGGCGAAGGCAACCAGGCGCCTCGCCACTTGCGCATTATAACACAGTTTAAACATCGAGTGACGGCAACCAGGCTCCTCACTCAGGAATAATGATATCAAGCTTTACGAGATCATCACGCCCGTGCTGTGATGCATGTGGCAAGAAAATTGAACTAGACAATCTGGTCCAATGCAGACAGTGCAAAAGGAATTATCATCATTCCTGTGTAGGACATACACCCACTGAAGAGGAAACCTATTTAGTATGCTCGCTTTGTTCCCCTACCAAAACAAACGAAAGTGAGGGAAAGGCACAGGCACCTGCAGCGTCTCATCCCTCAACTAATTCGAGGGAACAAAAACAGATAGAGGAGCTGACGAATCTAGTTACACAACTAGCTGAGATGCATGTTAGCGAACGCAACAACATAACCACATTAAAAAAGGAAATAGTAACAATGCAGGCATCACTCAACGCTTTAGTCGTGGGCGCAACGACAATAGCAACACAGCGACAAACAGAATTACCATGCTCTCCGGCGCAAGCGCAGTCAACTGAACCCCTAATCAATATCTCCGGGCAACAACGTGACCGAGCAACGATTCAAACACCACTACCAATGAGATCCGGTCCATCAATTGGCTGGGAGCAGAGTGCAATGATGCCAGCTCCACAGCATGGAGATTTTACGATTCTAATGAAGAGGCAAGCTTTGACTCCCTTGCCAAAATTCAGCGGGTCGCCCAAAGATTGGGCTAAATTCAAAAGGATCTACGAAGTCAGCACGAGAGAATGTGCGTTTTCCAATCATGAAAATCTCTCCAGACTTGAAGCTGCCCTTGAAGGACGCGCAGCTAGAAGCGTGCAGCAACTATTTATAAACTCGGAAAATGTTCCGAGTATAATAGAGAGACTAGAGGAAAATTTCGGAAACCCTAAATTCATATATGAGGAACTACTGCACGATCTACAGAAGCTTAAAAGAGAAAGTAGATCAATAATAATCGAAATGTCAGATGCTTTAGAAAATATGGTGGCAAACATGACGATCATAAATCAAAGAGGTTACCTACTAGATGCGAGGTTAATAGAAGACCTAGTTAAGAGACTACCTTATAACCTGCAAATAGAATGGACACGCCATAGAACGACGACTGGTGATGCCCCATCTTTAGAAGAAATGAGTAACTGGCTGAAACCTCACGCCAAAATAATGAGGAATATGGCTTCTCCTCTACCTTCTACAGTTAGAAGCCAGATACATGTCCATCAAGAGATGCCACGCATGAAATGTCCGGTTTGCTCGAATAACCATAAAATCTTCGATTGCACGGAATTTAAGAACTCCAACATCCAAAAAAGATGTCGATTGGCAGTACAATGTAAAATATGTTTCGGATGTCTAGGCACCGGACATATGGTTAAAGATTGCAGACGATCTAGGAGGTGCGGCTTGAGTGGATGTAACAAGCACCACCACAGAATGTTACACTCGAATCCAGACATGGAACCAACACCTCGTAATACGTCCGCTACAGTTCCGCTTGAAGCCAACTGCAATATTCACAAGTCCTCAGCAAACGAGATATACTACCAGGTGATTCCAGTAACACTTCAACACGGAAGGCATTCAGTCGATACATATGCCTTCCTAGACACAGGGTCTTCCCTGACATTGCTAGATGAGGAAATGGCAAACTCCTTGGACCTATACGGCAAAGAAGAACCACTACAATTAAAATGGACACAGGACGTGTCTCGAAACGAGCTGAACAGTAGAAAAGTACAAGTTCGCATTCAGGGGTCGTCCAGAAGGTCGTACCGACTTGACGGTGTAAGAACCATTAAAAACTTACAACTTCCGACTCAGACAATGAACTACAAAGCAATGGCTACAAAATATCCGCATTTGGAAAACCTTCCGATCGAAAGCTACGAGCTTGCAAGGCCAACAATTCTCATAGGGCTGAATCAAAGCCATTTGCTTACCGCCATGGAAACAAGAAGGGGAAGTGACAATGACCCAATAGCAGTCCGAAGTAAGCTTGGATGGTTTATTTTCGGTAATGTCAGATCAATTTATCAAAACGATCATGAACTATTGCAACACGATAAAGAACTACGAGATATGATGGCTGCGCACTTCTCGATCGATGAATTTAGCATCAGACAACCAATAAGAGTCAACGACAACCCCTTGCCCTTAGAACCGGTCAACAAGTATACCACCGCGAGTTCTAACAACGTAATGCTGATAACCTCGACCGAAGATAAATCAAAAAAATCAACGCGAAAAAAAAGACGTAGAAATAAGACTACAACAAAAGGCATTTCTAAATCTTGGTTCAACATCTCACGTATATTGAAAATAATGATGTTGTTCGTAATGTCGTTCACGTTGATCAACGCTATATCCATAAAACCCGTTGACAAAGACGGTCTAATGTTCGACCATGAAGGAACGTGCTTATTACATAGAGGCATATGGCAAACGAATATACAAACCAACGTAGTGCCCGATGAAGACATTGAAGTAATTAACTCGATACGGAATAATGTGACAGTAGCGATGAAAGACATGGAGTTTGTCATCGAAGACTCTCTCCTAGAGCAAATTGCAACATCTGTTGAACGTTTATGCGATGATGCGATTGATGAGATCAAGCAGACAACGAGAACTAAACGAAGCAAAGGGTTCTTCGGTTTTTTGGCGGACTTAATATTTGGTAGCGACGATATGGAAAACGAGCTACAGGCAATGAGGGTTCATGAAGACGAAAAAATTCACCAAATATCGGAGTCAATGGTAAAAATGAATACCAAGGCGTCCAAAATGGGAGAACAGCTTAACGAGAGATACTATAAATTGTACAAAGACATGACTCAATTAAAACAATTATATTCTGCGGATAAGGTTCAAAGGTTACGAACAACGATGTTAGAAACCACGATATTGGCACGAGAAGTTATCGATGGAACGTTGAATAGATATAGGAAAGTTCGAACGTTTCCTTTGTCCGTCGACGAACTAGCCCAAACCAGAAAAAACATTTCACAAGCGTTGCCAACTGGTTACATTGTCCTGGATCACCCATCAGCCGTAAAATACAACACGCGTGTAGTCAACGGCTCCCTCATAATTACCATGACGAGTGTTGTCATCAACAAAGTTGAGTTCGAGGTATTTAAGATAATACCGATCCCACGGGCTGAGAATGGCTCAATTATTGTAACAGAACATGATCGCATCGCGGTAGGCCACAACCAAGACTTCTTCTACCCATCGATCGAACTAACAAAACTGAATGATACGCATTTAATTACGGTTCAACCAGAACTGAGTAAGGAAGTGGATTGCGTAGCGGCTGTCATACTGCATATCGCAAGTACCCGCAAATGTGCAACAAAACTGTTAACCACGCCTTACGCTATGATGGAGACACTGTCCACTCCTAATACCGTTTTATACTATGCATCCGATACAAAGGCAATAGTTATACATTGCGACAACGTGGTAATGTCACCACCTTATGAGGCAGCAGTAGTAACTCTCCAGCCAGATTGCCGTATACAATCCAACAACAAAACGATACATGCAAGTTTAAATGGCATGAACAAGAAGATTGCAACATACTTCAAATCTAAATACCAGGTGGCCGATCACCTATTGGACGAATTCAATGACACCGTAAAAGATGTGGTGGAGCCGAAGCCCGATAATCCCTACGATAACAACGCTATGATAACCGTGTACAACAGTTTGGATCCCTTCCATCCGAAATCGAAGTATCTTTGGAGGAACGCCGCCCTTTTCGTAAGCATACTAATGATTATAATCGGGATCATTTATCTACGTTGCTGCAGACGAAGATGCTGCACCAGATCCAGAGCCACAGCAGGACCCGATGTCCATATCCGAATGGACAACCTATTGAACCGGCAACAATTAGAAGACACAGCGCTTTAAAACCAAGCATTGGAGGGACGTTCAATGAAGCAAGGCGGCATGCCGAAGAATTGGAGAGAAAAAGTGATTTAAAACTCTGTTAGACCATAAGTACACAAAATGTAAAATAGAAGAAAATAATTGAATATGAAATAATTGTAGTCAAAATGAGGAATCTGACAATGAATAAGAAATATAAGCAACAAAGGGTTGCATAAACTGACGAGAAGATATGTCGTCTAATGTAATAGTAAAAAAAAAATATAATTTGTTCAGTGAAAGAAGCAATTAGGCGCCGTTGTATGGCTATTAAAGTACATAAAGTTGAAGACTCTTCTATGGATAGAAGAAGTATTGAATTTGAAAATTGAATACTCCTGCGAGAGTAAAATGAAGTGTAACACAAAGCTAAAATGAATAGGATTTGCATTGTAAATGAATCTGAAGGCAAAGTGGCTAATAAATTGTAACGAAGCAAAGAATGAATTTATAACACACCATGTATGAAGAATAAACGGAAGTCATCCGCTCATAGCAAACGAATTGCATTGTATAACTTCAGGTTAGGAAATTGAATGTAAGAAAAACATAATATTGAAAAGAGAATATAAGATGAAACAATTGCGAATTATACAGTAATAAAAGATACAGCATCAGAAGCATAGAAGAAAAAATTATTAGAAACAGATGCGGCGTAGCTCAATTGGTAAATCTGCCTTACGCGATTTACGAGGGCCGGTATGTCGCCGCACGGATCATGCCTTTAGAGCGTGATTCATGGCGAGAACGATAGAGCGGATGCTTAGATCGCGCTCTATCCTAAATACACAGAATAGCTTGCGCAGTGGCTTTATCGTAACTAATGAGGTTTTTCCGAAGTGCGATTATTGCTAGCTGAAAACCTAAATATCATAAAAATCCTCCGGCCAGCGATAACCCGCCGGGAAGGAGAACAAAACAAAAATAAGCAAAACGACGTAATGTGTTTACGATCAGAGCCTATCTCCGATCGTAAATACCGAAGGACGGGAGAAATCCCAAAAAGAGAGCACTATGGGTGCTATAAACGGAGCCTATCTCCGAGCTAGGACAATAAGTAATAAAACGGAGAGGAAAAGATAACACGCCTGCGAGCGTGTTAATAATCATCCCTCGTTCGCCCGTCTGGCTTAGAATAAATAATTGTAATTTTCTCTCTCTTATGCTACGCCCTTCTGGGGTAGATAAGAAGGCAATGTCTGTATATAAGAGAAAAACTTGAACAGAATAAACGCACTCTCAACTGGACACTCTCAACCATACCACGGACGTAGGAGCGTCGTGGCGAAGTACCGAACCCCTCTTTTTTTGTCATAAACGTATCACAACCCTGGACATCGCCCGAGCATCCTGGACACCATCGGGAGCACCCTGGACATCATCGCCGGCAGATCCCAGCGCAACAAGCGCTGGTAAGTATTGAACACCCCTCCTCCAAAGATCCGAAATTCCAACCACCCTTCCTCTCCCTTTTCCTTCCCTTGGCTCCGCCCGGCCAAACTCCCAAGTGACGCGGTACTACCGGATCGCACCAGTAGGCGCATACTCGTTATGCGCTCTACGTGATCTGGCCTACCACATAGCGTCCAGTAAAGGGCTTTCCCTTCGTGTCATCAGCACGATCTCGAACTGCAGCCACATTTGATGGCTCCAGAGAGGATCTTTCCTCCAGCGTAATCAGCACGATACCCTGCAGCCACAATTGGTGGCTCCAGAGAGGATCTTTCCTCCAGCGTAATCAGCACGATACCCTGCAGCCACAATGCTCGTCTTCATGATGCTAAGTTGGTTAAGAACTATTTCCAAAAACAGCAGAGAATTCCTGAATGATTCAAATTTTAATAGAAGTTCCTCTCAGATTCTGAAGGAACTATCCATAAACAAATCATATTTCGAAATCTAATTGTCACATGATTTGGCAGCTTGTGACCAGGGCTAATAATTTTAGAAACTAAGAAATGTGAATTGTTTTTTATTTGGCACTTTCACTTCAGCCAGAGCAATTTACGGTTGATCAATTTTCGACTATCGGGGCGAAATGAAATCGAAAAATGAATTTAGTCTATTGGGATGAAATAAAAAAAAATTAAAAAAAAATGAATGTTTTAATTTGTGCTGACAATGAAAATTGAAAATCATTACGCATAATGAAGCATCGATTTCGCTGTTATGTTCATTTCTGCTGTCGTCTCCTTTTAATTTGGATAGCAGAAGCTTTTATTGAAAATTGAAACTCAAATAGGTTCTATTCATTTTCATCGTCAACATGCTTTAGTTTGCATGTTAGAGGACACTCACAGCTTTCAATGAAAAAATTTCATCCGTGTCATTGCATTTCTCGAAAGTGTCTTCCGGAAAAAGTACAATTGAAAGAGGAACATGAGAGCGTATCAGTCACGCTTACCACCACACCTTCGGCCTCGTCAACATATAGCTTCATAGCCTACTGGGAAACTTTTCAAATCGTCGTTTTCATTAGTTTCGAATGCAACTAGTTAACTTTCATTTCAATACAAACTGTAGGAACAAATGAATGTTTCAATTCGTGCTGGAGACAAATGAACGAAATTCCCAGCGCGAATGAGGCGCACTTTGAAATGTAGTGTTCATTATTGAATTTGATTGCGATAGAGTGAGTTTCTAAGGCCCTGAGTACCACTGTTTTGCTCAATACAGATGCTATCCCAGAAATGCGCTTCACTTAAAAGCGGACAGATAGCCGGTTTTTGAGCCACAAAAAATTCTAGAATGATAAAAAAAATTCACGTCACCGTGTCTTCGAGTTTATTTCGGTCTTTTTTCCATCAATGTAAAGTTTAAATTTATAATTTGTTGTCGGCAGCGATATGTATTCACCCGTGGTATTCACCACACACAGAGCATCGTCTTACGGTCGAAACGATTTGGCTCTGCAGTGGATGAGCCGGCAGGTGAAAGTCATTATTATTGACGCTTAGGGTTCTCGCAATAAATCCATTTTTCGCCGCCAATGATAACCCAGTGCAAAACCTCAAACTTTCTTTGGTGTCGTTGAAGAACTCAGCCTAAATTTGTGTGGCACCTATTTTTTGTGGACTTATGGATCTTTTCCATGGTTTCATCAAACGATTTCCAATTGCTGTTTGAGACACATCGAGTCTTTCTGCCAGTTTTTGTTGTGTTGGGTCTAACATCCAATAACTCCTGCAATTCCTGCTTTCACTGCTGGAGAATGTTCACCATAAGCTTCCGCAAGCAAATGATGTGCTTCAATCGCTTTGCTCAGCAAATGAAAAAAAAAACAAAAATAGCAAGCGTAACAAATGTTTTTTTATTCGCAACGAATCTTGAAATTTTTGATACGCGGAAACAACCAAATTATTTTATGATTCTAATTTTAATTTAATACTTTCAATAATGAATTTGTGATTTTAATAACGAGTTGTTGCAGATCGGAGCTACATATGTGAGTCTACTCAATTTTAGAAGGTGATAGCTGGAATCCCACGGATGAAATCTACTAAGCTACTCAGGCGTAAAATTTGATACGGATGCCGTTTGGTTCACCCAAACTAGCGTTGGCCGAAAGCATTTCATCTTCGACAGAAAAAATGCTTTTTCGTGTGCTGAAGGGTGCAATGAATAAATAGAAGCACCTTTTTCAAAACCTTTAAAATGTTTGTATGTATGAAATGTTTGAGCAGACATCTCTTTCTCTCAGATTAAATGTCAGCTGGAGATTGTACCAAAAAAAAGGTTCAAACGATGTCAACAAGGATCGAACCAAGGCCGGCCGAAATGCAAGACTGTTTTACACAACACGCTATGCACATAGCCACTGGTACTGTTGCAGAAAGGCGTGATAATATTACAACTGATTATAAATTGAAGTTGGAAGGTGTTTTCTAAGAGTAAAAAGGAAATCATAAACATAAGACTTATCATTTTCTGTCTAGGCCGTATATGTGGCAAAGTATGCGAAAAGCTTCAATGCGTGCTTATTTGCAATGTGTCTTTTTTTCGACCGCTCATATTGCTCTTATATTGCCATAGCATGTATATTATACAAATGCTATACCAGTATTGGAGAGAAGCACATTTTCTGTTATTTTTAGGATGTCAAAACATGCGCTAAAAATTAATTTTGGGTGTAGGTTCTCAAAAATGTTATTCATTTTCGTGAATATTAACGTCACGACTAGTATGGAGTCTTGTGGAATCCTGCTTCCTCAGTGAATTCTCTCGATTTTTTTACTCGGAAAAAAATTTGTATTTAGTCACAAGGAATCTACCCGCTGTCGAATAAATACTCAGAATTGTTAATAATTTTATTCAAATTTAACTGTGTATTGTAGAACATTCTCTCACAAGAACACTATCTCTTATTCTCTCGCTGGGGTAATACCTACGTCAAATACGCGGTCGTGCCTTGGATACAATTCTCTAACTTTTTGATGTAGGACTACATCAATCAGTAAGCGTGCCAAATCAGTAAACATGTCACGTTTTTATGAAACAGTTTGAACGCTAATAACTATTTTCGCGGTGAACGGATTTTAATGGTAATAGAATCTAATAGAATCTGAAATTATCCAAGATTTGGTTTGTATGCTGCATAATAGAATGCCTCAATTGGTGAATGGTTTAAATTGACGTGAATTAGAAACACATCCACTTTCCCATCCAAAAATTTGCTCTGTGTATTTTTGTACTTTCCAACTCGAGCAGACGATAACCAACAACTAATGAAAGGGCGAGGCAAAATTTCTATTCTCAAGTCAACGGGCCAGCCTTAAGTCAACAGTTTCACGCTCATTCATCGCTAGCGGTACCGACGTAAATACAGTAAATACAGTGTACAACCTTTACATAACGTAATTAAAGAGCTACAGGAGAGTTGGGTTTAATCTTGTGATCGATTTTTTACGAGCTATTTCCTCAAGGAAAAACGAAGATGAACATAAGAAAACAACTTGCACTACAGAGCCAGCTTGTGTATTGTTCTCGCGAGATATCCGGTCTTCGCCCGAAGGAAGATATACTCTGTTTCTGGTGGGATTTGGATTGGATTTTGTATTATCAGCTACTACCAAGCAACCTGTTTCTCAGATGTATGGCTCGCAGCAGTTTTCGACGAGGAGGCGAACATGATCTGGGAGGTAAGAATGTTTAAGCTGGGTGAAAAATGGCGAAAGATTGTGAAACAGAACTATGGATATAAAACTAAATTGTAATGCTTTGATTGAAAATTATGTTTTTGTTTTCCCAAAAATCGACATTAACTTTTCGGACAACCCAATATGAGCTATCCTGATTTATCCTGGTTTTTATTCTCATTCTTCCTGATTTTTTCAAATTATAGTTGGCAACCCTGGTTGTGGGTGTAAAGATATTGGTCATTTAAGTAACTTTGCATACTTGAGATCTTCGGCGACAAATTAGACTACTTTTTGAAAAGGGCCAATTTTAATTTCTTTGTTTTTTACAAAAAAAATATAGCTCAAAAACTAGAATATCTACAATATTGTGGACAAAGGATGAAATGTAGGAAATTGTTTCAGAAAAAATACCAAAATTTTTTAAAAGAAAAATAACACTGAAAAAAAATATTTTTGAAATTGAGATTCATTTTTCTCAAAAACGAGTTCTTTTTTTATTCTCTAAAAACTATGTGAATAGCCCTTACAATTTCCAACAAAATACCCATAAATCGGAAGATGGGTTCTTTTGCAGGGAAAAAGTTTTTCGAACAACAGCTTTTTCATGTTTTTTTTTTTTGAAAAAAATACTATTAATCCTAATTGTGTTTAAAGTCAAGCTAGCGATATAGCGTATTCGACAAGGTTTTAGATATTTAGATATTTAAATATGTTTCCACAGAGAAAAAAGTTTTCAGAACATGTAAATCGCGATAATTTATACATAAAAATGTTACTAGTCAAACATTAACCCTTTTCGGTCGGAATTAATTCACTTTGAGAAAGGTCCTCTTATCTTTGCACGCTAATAATTCTTTCTTTATACCGAGTACCGTTACCTATTATTCATAGAAACTCCGTATACATTCGTGAAAAAGTTCTCTAGAGATGAAAATTAATTCAGAAAAAATGTAAACTATTTTAACGTGGAATAAAGTACAAACGACCGGAAAGGGTATTTAGTAGTTATTCAGAAAAAAAATTATTTTTTTTTCCGTCAATGTGCCCAACTTCCGATGTATGGATGACGTGTTGAAAATTGTAAGGGCTAATCATATATATTTTTTTTCAGAATTAAAAAAAATTGAGGAAAAGTAATGTTTATTTAAAAAAAAATTGTAACGAAATTTTTTTCAAATAAATTTTATGATATTTTCTTATTAAATATTCAATAATTTCCTACATTTCATCCTCCAACCAATATTTTGTAGGCTTTATAGTTTCTGAGTTGAGATTTTTCGAAAAAAAAGTTGGAAATAAAACTCCAAGTTAAAAAAAATGACTCAATAATCTTGTAGTTATTGAGTAATTTACAAAATGTTAGTTAAAGAATGAAATGAAGGAAATTATTCAAGTTTTCATTAAACAATATCAAACAATTTAAAATAAGAATCATTGAAAAAATATTTTGAAAAAAAAATCATTTTTTTTAGAAATATGTTTCTTTAAATCCTAAAAAAAAATACATGAAAAGCCCTTACAATTTTCAACAAGTCCGATCTTCACGCTTTTGTTTTAGTGGTGCCATCGCGTTTTCATGTCCAACAAATTGATGCGAATTGATTCTAGTGTTAGAAAAATCGCTATAAGATCCGACAAGCACTCTCAAAACCTGTCGAAAAATATGAAATCATCATCAAACGCTGGTTCTCGCTTCCTTCCCGCCAATGTTGGATATCTTTTCCGTCAGCATTAAGTCCCAAATCGGTCCATTAAAGCCCCGTACTGAATAGCAGCAATTAAGTACACCTGTCAGCAGCGCAGGGTTCTTCCCTTCCCGAAACCGCTGCTGCTGCTGATGCTGCTACTCTAGGTTCCCGTAATTCTCATCTCATACCTCCCCATCGAGTTGCTCATTTTGTGTGTTGTGAAACAGCTTTCAATTAACCAAATCCGATGCCGTCAAAAAATTAATGATAATAATCAATTATCAAACGAAGTTCGGTGGAATGGAGGAATACCACCACACCATCCTTCTCCTCGTCCTCCTCCTTCTTTGGCGCGCGCTTTATTTCGCGAGGATGTTCGCTTTTTTATTTGATGAATACACGCAGGATAGCGCTGGGAGAAGGGGGAAGGGAGGGAGTGGTGTGCAGAGTTAATTAAAATTAACTCCGAATCGAATCAAGCTTAATAATGATCCACACCGGAGAGAATGAGAGCTGGTCGACAGATGGCGCGCGCGAACAACTAGCGATGACGGCAGCTATGGCCGGGATTCGACGGTTCCCGATGCGAGCCGTGGTGCGTGTGTTGATAATTTTTAGGAATTTTACACCATCGCACGCTGTACGGTGTGTCCCGAAGAAATCCACCACCGGTCGACGAGGATGATGATAAATTGCAATAAATTATATTAATTAAACGATAATAAATAGGCTTAGCGGACCCCGGGATTGCGCGCGAAAATGAGCGCAGCCCCGGTCCGTTGTTATGGGACGGGTGAAACCGCGGTAATTAAGTGCTGTCATCTGGTGTTAGAGAACTCGAGCTTAGTTTCGCAGTTTGGTCCTTGGCGTGAAAAAAGGCCCGCAAGGTTGCGGTTTGTTGGGGCAATAAAACCAACAGAACGAGTTTCTCAGTACCACCGTCGTCATATTTTACGGGCGAAGCTTTTTGTTTTTCATGCAGAAACATCGTCCCCCCTTTGAAGCCTAAAGACAGCTAAAAATTCGCCCTTAAGTAGTATTATGAACACATTTAAATAATGAGAAATGAAACTTTGCTCAACAAGTGAGCGGACGAGACGCAGACATGGGTCCGCGTGTTTTCAGATTTTTTTTCCCGTTGCGGGACGAGAAAAATACCAAAAGTTATTGCAGTCCTTTCGGAACGAAAGGAAGAAATGCTACACGTATTCGGAACCGTCGGTAAAATCCCATTCATCTTTATTTTTGTGGTGGCAACGTTTGAACGCTGAGACTCGAGAGAGTGTACCGATAAAATATAAGGCTGATTCTCAAGCAGCATTCGCAACACTTAAATCCAGATCCTGACGAAAATTGATTTCGATGCAACAGCACACATTGCAGCAAACAAACAGACAGAAAAGGAAATCATTCATTACAACAAAGGGGCGCGGCGGCGTTCAAGCACGGATTGGCAAAGGGAAGTCTCGCCAACCGGAAGAAATCCAGGAATTGTTCGTGCTTAGCTTCCCTTCTTAGCTACGCGTACGTGAATGTGTATGTGAAGTTATATCGGCAGTTAATTGATTACATTCCCGTATAACTACTATTCAATCGGGGAATTGAGGAGGTTCCTTCGAAGCGGATCGACACTTCCGACACCTTCAAAAAGCGCTGCTACCACCTCCACGGAACAAAGGCCCGGCTTTTGCTAACTGATTGGGGCATCGGGCTGGTTGCTCCGGTAATGGGACTATAATATATCGAGGAATGGGATTTGGGGTGGCCCAAAATGGAACTGATTATCTATCGGACCTCGGCGGCGGTGGCGGCTAATTGCAGTGAAACCGGAATAATGATGATTATGTCATTTGATGCATGGGCCATTTAACAGCTGTAATCACGACACAGCAGCGTCTGGTGGAAGGTGGAAGTTAATTTGACGACAGTATGCGCGTCTCGTGCGAGGTTATGTGGTCGATAATTATACTGAAACATATACATATGACGAGTTCAACGGATTTCGGACAGACCGCAAGAGAAGATTCGCAAAAGAAGTTCTTTATGTAAACCGAAAATTAAGTATGATTGATTATCCATTCAATGACCGACTTTGAATTTTCTGAACGTTCGTGAAATTCTATCCGAAAAATGCTTCATTTTTATATGCAAAAAAGTGTACATATATATATATATATATATATATATATATATATATATATATATATATATATATATATATATATATATATATATATATATATATATATATATATTCCTCATCGGAATATTTCAAACCTGTAGTGGTTTCTCTGACCATTAGGGCACACCATCTTGAATTAGAGTGTCGAGCTATTTTTTGAAGATCCGACTTTTTTGTATAATATACCAAAAATTCAGGATTCAGGATGTGTGTCTTCTTATCCGAAATATTAAACTTTACAAGTCCTGTTTTACTCCAAAATAACCATGCATCTCCACTGGACTATTTCTGTTTTTTGTAGCTAATGGAGCCACATGGTATATTTATGTTTAGGTATGTTCCGTGTATTATTTTTTTTCATTTTCAAATTTCATTGCTCAGAAATTGTTTAATTATTTATTTTTCACTTCAGCGAAAAAGTACTTGTCCAAAACCTGAACCAAATTGCCGTAGATTCCCTGCTCATCGCAAGCGTGAAGCCTGTGGAACCTCTAAAACCAATGAAATCCTTGAAAACTTTGAAATCGTTAAAGCCTTTGAAAGCCTCCAAAACTCTTGAAATAGTTGAAGCCTTTGGAATTTTCTAAACCTTATGAAACCATTGGATACCTTTGAGAACCTTTGGAAACCCTTGGAAACTTTTGAAACCCTTCAAACCCTTCAAACACTTGAAACCTTTGAAACCTTGGAAACTTCTGAAGCCTTTGAAACCTATAAACCGTTGAAACCTATGAAGGTCATATTGAAATCTTTGAAACCTTTGACAGCCTCTGAAATCTTTGAAACCTTTAGAAACCTTCGAAGGAAGTGGATTCTAGGGCCTTATGAACTCATTGAAACATTTTTTATTCATTTTTCAATTTCATTGCTCAGAAATTGTCCAACAAAAGTTCGTACGATAATAACCAAGGTATGTGAATTAAAACATCCCATTGTTCCAGATAATTATGTCCAAATTAGAGGGGCAAAATGCGACATCGAAATATTGGGGTGATTTTTGGAACGTTATAAACCAACGCACGACGGCCGTAATTCTCTGATTTCGGAATATACTTTCATCTGTGTATACTTTCTGTTGGTATTTTAACAATTTGCTCTACGATCATTATTCCATGAAATATTCGTAATAAAAAGACGAAAGTGTAATTTTTCATCCAATCAAAAAAATGTCTATGGTGAATGGTCTTACTAGAGTGTGCTACGAATCAAATTAAATTGACATGTTCGGATATATTTTTTCAAAGTCCAGAGAAACTATGAAATAAACGAAAACAAAATTCTGATTCAGACTTTCTGATCATAGCGTAAGATCTACTAGCATAAAAAAGAAATGTTTGCCCAAAAGTGGACCGTTGAGGGTGTGGTAATTTAAAATACCTTTCTTTTGCTGCAAAAAAGATCGAAAATCGGTTAAACGATCAGAAATATACTTTTTATTTTCTAAATCGATGAAATCCACAGCAAACTGATTTATAGACCGCCCTAATTGGAAATAGTGAATCCTTAACACAAAATAAAAAAAAGCGGGTAGAAAATGAGCTTGCTAAAAGATATTTAAAAATACAATTTGAACCTAGAAATTGCTATGACAGTAAAAGCTTGGCGCAAATAGATAACAGTAGAAAACAGAATAAATCTTTAGAAAACAGCAGAAAACAAAATAAAGCAAGAGAAAACAATAGAAAACATTAAAACAAAACAGTAGAAAAAAAATAGAAAACAATAAAAAAAACAGTACAACAGTTAGATAACAGTAGAAAAAAATAGTAAACAGTAGAACAGTAGAAAAAATAGTAAAAAAAACAGTAAAAACAGAAAAAAAAATTAAAAAAAGGAAAAAATAAGCGAAAGCGATAGAAAAAAGCAGAAAACAGAAGAATAATCAATGGACAACAGAAAACAGCAGAAAAATAGTGGAAACCGTAGAAAATAAACAGCAGATAATAGTAAAATAGATAAACAGTGGATAATAAAAGAAAACAATAAAATCAGTGGACGCCATAAAATCAGTCACGAAATATCAGCGAAAATTTTCATCATCTTATTGATGCATGTAAATCGAGTCGAGGTGAACGTTCGAGCAATCATTTTTCGAATTGTTTTAATTGTCCTAAAGAAAAGTTTATTTGACTTTTCGATCAGCGCAACAATACGTTTAACTTTACGTTTCACTAACCCTGCTATGTTTTTCTGGTGATATTCTTTTACTTTACACCTACAATAGCTCAAATATTGTGTTGTATCGGCAAATTTAGCCTTGGACATCTTATGGTCCTGTAAGGGTTAAACCTTTTCAAACCATTGGAAACCTTCGGAAACCTTTGAAAACCTTTAGAAACATTTGGAAACCTTTGGAAACTTTTGAAACCTTTTGAAACCTTTGAATCCTTTGAAGCCTTTGAAACCTATAAAACCTTACTACCCTGTGAAACCGTTTAAAACTTTCAAACCTTTAAACCCTTTGCAATCTTTGAATCTTTTTAAGCCTTTGCAATCGTTGGAACCTTTGACACCCCCAAACCTCTCATGTCTGTCAAACTTTTGAAATTTGCCGAATTTCATGCTCGTCTTTGGAGTTGGCACTTGAAATCTTAAAAAACAAATTATACTACTTTTTGAAAAGGGCCAACATTTTTTCTTAATTTTTGCCAAAATTTATAACTCAAAGACTATGATACCTAAAAAATTCTTATCAAAGGATGAAATGTAGAAAATTGTTTAAATTTTCATAAAAAATAATTTTTTTTTCAATTTCACTGAAAAAAATATTTTAAAAATTAATACTCAGTTTTATCAAAAATGTTTTTTTTTAAATTCTCATAAAAAATTATATGAATAGCCCTTACAATTTTCAAAAGGTCGTCCATGCATTGGAAGATGAGCCCTTTTACAGGAAAAAAAATTTCCCAATAAAACGAAGCTTCATGTTTTCTTTGAAAAAATTACAACTATTCCTAATTTTGTTTAAAGTCAAGATAGCGATATAGTGTATTCGATAAATTTTTGGATCTTATTAAAATATGAACTTTTGTCGAAGACGTCAACTTTCTGTATTTAAAGTTTTTGGAATATAAGGCATTTTTGTATGAAGACTCCTGAAAATATATTGTTTTACTCGTAACATTTTTGTGTGTAAACTCTCGCGTTTGATATGTTCTTGACATATTTCTTTTTTAAAAACAAGTTTCCATGTGAATTGCGATAATTTATACAGAACAATGTTACGAGTTAAACATTAATATTAATTTTTGAAAGAAAACGTGAAAACATTCCCTGTAAAGGTGCCCATCTTCAGATGTGTGGGTAACTTGTTGGAAATTGTAGTGGCTATTTATATCTATTTTTCCAGAATTTTAAAAACACATATTTTCGAGAAAAATAAATTTCAATTTTTGATTTTTTTTTTCATAAATTTTCTTTTCAAAAACTTGTTTAATATTTTTTTATGAAAACCTAGATAATTTCCTACATTTCATTTTTATGAGGATTAAAAAAACAACGTTTTTGAGAAAAATAAATTTAAATTTTCAAAATATTTGTTTTTCAGCGAATTGTTTTTTAATTTTGTATCTTTTTATGAAAATTTGAACAATTTCCAACATTATTATAGTTTTTGAGTTTTAATTTTTGTAAAAAACCAAGAAGTTTTGTTTTCACCCTTTTCAAAAAATAGTCTAAATCTTTTTTTGAATATTTGAAGTATGCAAAGCTACTTAAAAGACCCATGTATTTACACCCACAATGTTTCACTGCTATCTGAGATGGTGCTGTCAACAGCCAGTCGAGTTGCCATGTAATTCGTCTGTTTTGAAGGGTTCCAACTTTGAAAACATTCAAAACATCGAAACCTTTGAAACCTTCGAAGCCATTGAAACCTGTGAAACTGTTTGAAAGTCTATGAACCCATGAAAACTTTGTAAACTTTGAATACTTTTGAAAACTTTGAAACCTTCAAAACCTTTGAACCTCCTGAAATCTCTGTAACCATTGAAACCTTCACTGGTCTTTGAACCATTCAGAAGCCTTTGGAACCTTTTAAATCATCGAATTTTTTGGAGCCAAGTTGGACTCTTTGAACCATTTAAAACCTTTCGAAACCTTTTATCCATTTGAAACCCTTAAACCTTTTGAAACATTACTAAACCATTGCAATATTTGAAACCTGTTGCAATCTTTAAAGGTATTTAAAGCCTTTGAAATCCCTTGAAATGTTTGAAACGGTTGAAAAATTTTAAATCCATCAAAAGAAAAGCAAAGTCCCAAATGAAGGTTGATTTGATGGATTGTTATGGCCTCCTGACCTTTAAGTGCTTCGTGCGGAAATTTTCTAAGAGTACTCGAATTGAGCAATTCCACGCCAAATCGTCCCGCCGCTGACTCGACCATCTCCGATATTATCAAAACTAGGTACTTATGATGGGAAAGTACTCAAAACCACAATGTTCATTGGGAGGCGATCTGGCGTAGTGGTAACATCCATGCCTCTCACGCTAAAGGTCACGAGTTCAATTCTCGCTCCCGACATTCTTCCAAAAATGGAAGTAAAAAGTGACGAACCAGCCAAATGAGTTGAAAATCACTATAATACAGATAAAAAAAACCATTTTCATTATAACATGACTAATTCGAATTACGACTGATTTTTGAAAAAGCCGTATTCATTGATCTTTATTTCAAAAAATTGAAAGTTTTTAATATTAAATTCATTTTTTAAGTAAGGTTTTTTAACAGTGTATTTCAAATGATATTTTTCATAAATAGCTATTGATTTTCTAACAACTTTGTCAAACATTATATTTTAATCAGACATCTGGATATTGTTTTCAGTTAATTAGACTTAAGTTAATAATTATGTAGTTATAATATATTTAAATAGTTTCATAATGTATTGCTAGATGATGGCTCTTTATCCACTTGAGCCTAATTAAATAAAGAGAAAAAATCTGGATTTCGAGTCATGAAGTTTTGAAAGAAAGATCAACGATTTTGAGAACGCCCTTCGCAAAAATCAGTCGTAATTAAATTCGTTATATTAAAATGAAAATAGCTTTCATCATAAGAACCATGTTGCAAAAAAAAACGGAGAGGGTCGGGTCATAATTTGCTATTTTCTGGCCGATTGTGCGACTTAATGCCAAAGAATCCCCTGAAATTTCTGCATATTTTCAAGAACTGTTTTAACCATTAAGAGTTGTTCTCGGAATCGATTACGATCACTATTCTTCCCTGCTCGATGGCCACAATCAATAATAAACGTTAATAGCCGTTAAATTAGCCCAACATAAATCGCTCTTCGGAGCTTTACGATCTCAATCTTGCATGTTTTCCTCGAAATTCCGTCGAAGGACTCTTCTGGCAAAAAGTAGGAAACGAAACAGAAAAAAAGACAATAAACAGCTTTTCTCCGGTTGCCAATCGTTGCCGATGAATAAAACATCGTCGATTCACTCTTTCCTTTCTTTTTTGTTCTTTACAATGTTCCCCTCGACCTCAACTCGACCGTCGATATTTGGTGGTCGTTTTCAGTTCTGATAAATGGCGAAGAAGGAAAAAGTTTTTCCCCTTTTTTCCAGCGAAGAACAAATCTGTTGTTGCCGGCAAACACAAACAATCCGACAAACCTGTTCAAATTGAAATTTAAATGATAACATCCCTCTCTCGATGAATTAAAGGAGCGTGATGACAACGGGAGAAGACAGCAAACAAGATATCATATCTCTGTGTCCTCAACAAAACCCAACTTTTCTCGCAAAGCCCCACCTCCTCGTCATCTCGGATATCTCGTTGGCCTCGTGAATGTTTATCTATCATCAGCAGGCAATTTTCTTCGGCAATTGCCGGATCAAAGGCCGCTCATACTACTGCACTCTCCGGAGGGCAAGTTCTGCTGCCGCCTCGGTCGAAAGTTTGTTTTAAATTTTAGCTCATTTTCCGCCCGACTGGCGACAAGATAACAACTGCTCGCTTTCCGTTATCTGCCTAACAATCCCGCCTTCCGCCCCCCGGAAGATCAGTTTTAGAGAACTGCGTTTGATCCTGGCAGCTGCCCACGCAACGCGCGCGTGTTTTGATTTGATCCCCACCGAAAGCGAATTATGAGGAATGACGGCCTCTCCTTTCGCGTTATTATTTGTGTTATGTGTTTTGCGGGATAAATATGGAGTGGAAAAAAAACTTACTAATGCCACCCACGCCGATCACTGTGTTCGGTTCCAGTTTGGCCTTCTTGGTTGCTAGATCCTGGTTGTTGTTGTCCGAGGCAGGTGCCATGACTGCGGCTTGACTGAGGAGTTCGTCGCTACCACGCTGAAAATGGAAATTGAGAGAAAATAGATCAGACAAAAAGTACCAGATGAATTGGTTTGAAAATAAATCTATGTTCATAATTGTTTCACCGTGAAACCGGAACCTCAAGGTACCCGGAGGTACCTCACCGGTAATCCTCAGTAGCTGCGGTAAGGCGATTATTCGGCGGTATAAATTTCATCAGCGAGTTAAAATACGGGCGCCTCGGGTGGGGGAATGCGGCAAAACACACGCAATACAAAAGGATAGCGCGGACTGAGCAAAGCACTGAGGGCGCCGCCGCCCTCCCAAAAAAAAAGGGGTGAGGCTGATTTTACATTATAATGGGGAATAAAACAAAGGTAAATACATTCCGTTGTACGCAAGGGAATTCGCCCCGAGGGGGGATACAACGGGGGTACCCAAACCGAACCTAACCAAACCAGAGAAACAATGGCACACATTGTGTGCGCCGGAACGGAGGGAGGATGAAGGCGGAGGTGTATATGGGTGCGTGGCTTTTAACGCTGCAGGCAAGCTTCTCGAAATAGAGTGTACCTGATATATCTAGCAGACAGAGAGTCCAGTAGGAGGGGCGAAGAACTCGGTCGGTAGATGACATATTACAAAGCGCACAAACACACCGACACAAATTGCCTGCGAGCTGAACAAGTGCCACACGAAGAATGGCTAATAAGTAGGACCCGGGTGGGAGGATGATAATGGAGTGGAGGCTAGAGTGGAAATCTGATGGCTGGTGGAAATTATAGGGGCTTCACCTAGAGCATCTTTAGGGAAGTTCGCCAATAATTTGGCTAAATTTTTCAATTTAGAAAAAAATGTGATTCCTGGAAGGTTGACAGATTGACAGATTAACATATTACACCCCGTGTCCTTTCCTCGCTAGGCTCACTATTCACACACAAAGTTCAAAGTTTCAATGGAAATGAACCCTTCGAAGTACAGTCGTTGTGAAGCCCCGCGAGGAAAGCTATCTCTATTAGTACCCAAGTTGTATCATTATTCTTCCATGAAAACCCTCATCAGCCTCACACGTGCTTCTCGTTTACGACTGCTTTATTCCATTCGCCTGCGGTGGGAATTCTTGGAAATTGAATCCCGCACACCTCCGCAATCCCGTACGTTCCTAACCCGCAGGTTGATTCGATTTTTTTTCTTCTCGAGCCTCGGTTTTGCGACCACGAACCTTTTTTGTCATTCCAGAGAATGGCTTTGTTTTTTGGCTCGGGAAAAAATACAAACATTTTCCTCCCGTTCCCCCATTGCGAATCGTTTCAATCTTAATGTCATCAAAACCCGAAGAGGCGAAGGAGAAAAACGTCGTACGTGTACACATACTTTCACGCAACAACCCTAATAGCACACATTTGGGGCGGAAAGTGGGATAAAAAATTGAAAATCCTTATCTCAATCCGAAAGTCAGAGAACCCAGAACCCGACCGACGAAAAAAAAACGGGTCAGTGAAGTGAGTGTTCTGAGGGATTCGATCTGAGGTTGGGGGAAAAAGGGATTGATGCTCGGTCAATTTATTTATAGTTTCCAAAACATTTTTATAGGAAATCATCAAATATCGAGGGGTGTTATTTTAGGACACTTCTTAGGATACTCCGATTTATTACACTCTCTCACAGTTAGACCTTTTCCGAGACGATGTTCAATCGTGAGCGAAAAAAATTAGCCCCAAAAATTTGTACCAATCCATGTTCCGATAATCGTTGAGACTCTGCATTAAAGTGAACTAAACGACCCAAAGATCGATATTCCAAACACCGTTTGTGTTCGTTCAGTTGGGCTCTCTCCTCAACCCACAGAACCCACATATTTGGGGCCGGAAAAATCAACAAACCGCTAAGCGCGCTCACCACACGTCATGAAATTAACGCTTTTCAGTTCCCACAGAGCCACACTCAACACAAAACCGGAGGCCGGAGGAACTGGGGTACCCCTTAGTGAAGGCACGCACGGAAATTCATATGACAACGTCGACTTCAGGAGCTGCGTCGTCATCATTGGTGATGATGATGATGATGGTGCGAGGGGGATGATATGTGGTCGAATGAGGGCGACAACCGGATTTCAACGGGCTCTGCTGACAATGTAAAGTGAGCCAAGAAAGGTTGATGGCGAATGATGCATTGAATTCGAAAAGAGGGTGTGTGTAGATTCTTGATTTCGATTTGTTGGAATCTCAGGATTAGAGCTATCTGTTCGTAAATGTCCTGATGGACTACATATGCACGATTGTAACAAGAGCAACTACAAGAGCGTTACGTTAAACAAGAGCGTAAAACAAAAGCGTTACGCCGGAACAACACAAGATTTTGAGCGTCATTTCCTCCTGACCAAATGATGCTAATCATGCTTCATTCAAAAGATAAAATGTGTACTCGTTATATGCTTTTTTAATTAATGACCCTTGTTTCAATAGCTTGAAAATTGCCTTGAAAACAGGCCATTGAAATCATACAAATCTGTATATAAGCTGGCACCCGCTCGGAAATCCATTTAGTTGTAATTGTAATGTGACCTGAGGATGGTCTCGTTAGGACGTCTATGCATTATGCTCTTCGTTCCCAATCACATTTCTATTCTACCGCCGGACTTAATTAAAATCAAAGCGCCTAGGGAAATCGTCATAGCAGATACATGCAAGCTGTCAGTACTTTTTTACTCTCTTGCATTTTTGGTGAACGAAATTTGTGTTCGCGAACACCGGCGCATAATCAGGGCGCCTTGGTTCTATTCAGAGCCACCAACAAGTTCAAAAGAGTTGAATTTTATGTGTATCCCTGTATACGAAGTTCCATATTCAATACTCATCCATTATCACGCTAACAAGAAAAACTTTCAGCATTTTTATCAAAATATTATTTCATCCATTCATTCATTGAGAATTAATGACCTTCAGATTAAATGCCCTTAAGAACAAGAACATAACATTGCAACCTTTTACTGAATTAATTCAGATGCAACTTCCAACAAATGAATACTATTCTACCAGTAGTCCTACGTCCGCCTTGCGGTTATGTCACTGATATTACCCACAACTGGTTTTTTTTTAATGCGTTTGTTTATCATTTCGGAGACTATATTGGATAGCAATTTAACAAAACACGCTTAGTCAATTTGAAAATTTCCGAATCAACTCTCAGCCACAAAAAAGGCTGTTGATAGCTAGCTGATTGAAATAGTGCCGAAATTGGAATCGTAAATGACGAATTTCATTCCAACTCATCTTAGAACTTGGCAGCATC
This sequence comes from Toxorhynchites rutilus septentrionalis, assembly GCF_029784135.1. Lineage (NCBI taxonomy): Eukaryota > Metazoa > Arthropoda > Insecta > Diptera > Culicidae > Toxorhynchites > Toxorhynchites rutilus. The sequence continues at coordinate 16,652,947 of NC_073744.1, read as the reverse complement.
ATCTCAAACAGCAGCGAAACGTTGTAGGTTTAAACACATGGGTATTTTAAGCAACTTTGCATACAGCAACTTTGCATCTGGAATTTTTTGACTCTAGTGTAACTTTCAAATAGGGCGTATCGCTTTTAGTAAGAGAAATTTCTGATTATATCTCAAAAACTATGAGTCGAGCCGAAATAGTATCTTAGAAGGAGTTATACTGTATTGATGTTTAAACGTGAAAAAAATATGCGCTGAGAAAAAAAATTAGCAGTTTTTTTTTCATTTACGAAAAAAACTTTTATTTGCAGTATTTAAAATATGCAGCTTCATTTTTTTTTATTTTTTTCATATAAAATAGAAGTGCATGTAGAAAATTCCAAAAATGAGTCCAAGGTGATAAATCTATTTTTGGCAAACTTTTTGGAACATCGATTTTTTTTTAATTTTTGTATGTTAACAATCAATTTTAGCCAAAAATTATGAATCCTGATGTGATTTAAAATAAAAAAGCTCATTTTCAATCTCCTTCTAAATGCAGCCATTCTCGAGATAATTAAAATAGCGTTTCTAATGTATTGTCTTTTTAATTTAGTTTTTTTAAATTTATATTCTGCATTATTCGAGAATTAATTAAGCAAACGAAACCTAATTTTGGCATGTGAAGGTTTTAGGGTGCAATAAATATTTCTATGGTGGTTAGACACTCTACCCCCCTCTCTAAGGGGGGGCTGCCATACAAATCAAACACAAATTTCTACATTACTCGGGAATTATTCAAGCAAATGAAACCAAATTTGGCATGTGAAGGTTTTAGGGTGCAATAAATGTTTTTACGGTGGTTAGATACTCCTCCTTCCTCTCTAAGGTGGGGCTGCCATACAAATGAAACACAAATTTCTGCATTTCTCGAGAATTAATCAAGCAAATAAGACCAAATTAGGCATATGGAGGTTTCTTGAGTACAATAAATGTTTCTATGGTGGTTAGACACTCCAGCCCCCGTTCTTAGGGGAATCGACGCGGTGCGAAGGTTCAATGAAAACAGAACCTTCCAGGATTTGAGAATAAAAATAACTAAAAAGATAAAATTATCGACCCTCTCAGACTTCATTACGGGCAAAACCACTACGGCTGTTGGCCGCTTGCTGGCTGAAGTGAGACTAGAATGAAATCAAAATGAAATTTTCTTGCGTTGCAATATTTTACTCATTTTTTTCTCTTGCACTGCATTTGCATTTTTTTTTTTTTTTTTTTATATAAATCGTTTATTTTTACAGGCTCAGTTACATTAGTTTAAAGGAGCCGAATTCTTAAGTATATGTTTTAAAACTATACATAAATAATTTTCCTAACACTATGGTTAGTAAGGTGGAAAAGTATTTGCATTTTGAGCGAGCGATCTTCGAGGCGACTGATTTACCCAGCAAACTTTGCAAAGGTAACAGTACTGTACAGTAACTGTACTCTACAACTCTTCACAGACGGCGCGCATGGATGATCACAGAGATGCCTAAACAAATGTATGAGAAAATATGAAACGTTTCAACCATTTACGGATGAGGCAATGATAGTGTATGGCGAATCAAACCAATCTTAGGAAAATAATGATTCAATCACCAACAAATGCCAGCTGCAGAGACCTTTTTTTAGTTTTTGATCTCTGACAAACTTGGAATTCAAACTGAACTCACTTGGAATAGAGAAAGTAAGACCAATTTCACGGAATCTGTCGAAATTCGAAAACATGTTTTCGAGAAAAAAGAATAATGAATTGGTTTTCCAATTATTTTTTGATATTTTTTTATGAAAACATCAATAATTTCCTACAATTCATTCTTTGGCTAAAATTTTGAAGTTCCGATAGGTTTTAGGTGAAATTTTTTTTTGATATTTTGAGGTCTATTCAATTTTTTTCGAAAAATCTTTACTTAAAAACTATAAGATCTACGAAATATTTGATAATGAATGAAATGTAGGAAATTATTCATGTTTTCTTTAAAAAAAACGATCAAATTTTCAAAAAAAAAATTCATTGAGAAAAAAAAATATTTTAAAAATTAAAATTCATTTTTCATACAATTCATTCACACAAAAATATTACGAGTGAAACATTAATTTTTCACGGGTCACTATATCGCTATTTTGACTTTAAACAAAATTAGGATTAGTTGTAATTTTTTCGTAGAAAACATGAAAACGTTGTTGTTAGAAAAACTGTTTCCTCTGTGAAAGTACCAATCTTCCGATGTATGGGTGACTTGTTGGAAATTGTAAGAGCTATTCATATTATTTTTAAAGAATTTAAAAACATAAAAATTTGAGTTTGATGAATTTTCCACAGCAATCTGGAATTTGTTGACTCTAGTGTAACTTTCAAATAGGGCGTATCGCTTTTAGTAAGAGAAATTTCTGATTATTTATATCTCAAAAACTATGAGTCGAGCCGAAATAGTATCTTAGAAGGAGTTATACTGTATTGATGTTTAAACGTGAAAAAAATATGCGCTGAGAAAAAAAAATTAGCAGTTTTTTTTTCGTTTACGAAAAAAACTTTTATTTGCAGTATTTAAAATATGCAGCTTCATTTTTTTTTATTTTTTTCATATAAAATAGAAGTGCATGTAGAAAATTCCAAAAATGAGTCCAAGGTCTATTTTTGGCAAACTTTTTGGAACATCGATTTTTTTTTAATTTTTGTATGTTAACAATCAATTTTAGCCAAAAATTATGAATCCTGATGTGATTTAAAATAAAAAAGCTCATTTTCAATCTCCTTCTAAATGCAGCCATTCTCGAGATAATTAAAATAGCATTTCTAATGTATTGTCTTTTTAATTTAGTTTTTTTAAATTTATATTCTGCATTATTCGAGAATTAATTAAGCAAACGAAACCTAATTTTGGCATGTGAAGGTTTTAGGGTGCAATAAATATTTCTATGGTGGTTAGACACTCTACCCCCCTCTCTAAGGGGGGGCTGCCATACAAATCAAACACAAATTTCTACATTACTCGGGAATTATTCAAGCAAATGAAACCAAATTTGGCATGTGAAGGTTTTAGGGTGCAATAAATGTTTTTACGGTGGTTAGACACTCCTCCTTCCTCTCTAAGGTGGGGCTGCCATACAAATGAAACACAAATTTCTGCATTTCTCGAGAATTAATCAAGCAAATAAGACCAAATTAGGCATATGGAGGTTTCTAGAGTACAATAAATGTTTCTATGGTGGTTAGACACTCCAGCCCCCGTTCTTAGGGGGGTGGAGTGTCACAAATGAAACACAAATTTCTGCATTACTCGAGAATTAATCAAGCAAACGAAACCAAATTTGGCATGAAGGGTTCAACCTGATGATCTGAGAATCGACGCGGTGCGAAGGTTCAATGAAAACAGAACCTTCCAGGATTTGAGAATAAAAATAACTAAAAAGATAAAATTATCGACCCTCTCAGACTTCATTACGGGCAAAACCACTACGGCTGTTGGCCGCTTGCTGGCTGAAGCGAGACTAGAATGAAATCAAAATGAAATTTTCTTGCGTTGCAATATTTTACTCATTTTTTTCTCTTGCACTGCATTTGCATTTTGAGCGAGCGATCTTCGAGGCGACTGATTTACCCAGCAAACTTTGCAAGGTAACAGTACTGTACAGTAACTGTACTCTACAACTCTTCACAGACGGCGCGCATGGATGATCACAGAGATGCCTAAACAAATGTATGAGAAAATATGAAACGTTTCAACCATTTACGGATGAGGCAATGATAGTGAATGGCGAATCAAACCAATCTTAGGAAAATAATGATTCAATCACCAACAAATGCCAGCTGCAGAGACCTTTTTTTAGTTTTTGATCTCCGACAAACTTGGCATTCAAACTGAACTCACTTGGAATAGAGAAAGTAAGACCAATTTCACGGAATCTGTCGATACTACGGAGTACTTAGAATTGCGCGTTGAAGGCAGCTAATCAAAAACGAAACAACAAACCTTCCGTGAACAATTTGTTCGGAGGCCCCTCAAAAATTCCGAAAAGCAGCAGCAGCTAGGACGAAATCCCACAACCAATTTGCTCTCGGTGCGAGTGTACAACCAACAACGGCACAACAGCACGAATATGAACCACACAACCGCCGCCAGGCGCGTACCCATCCTTGTTGCCCCAAAGCACACAACACACAACAAAAAGCCCGACTACAAGCCTTTTAATGTTCAAAAGATTAGAGACAGAAGAGAGTGGGGTGGTGGTGTGCAGTAGACGGGCGGGGAGGAGGAAATTCCCACTAGTGTGATGTGGGGGCTTTCCGTAATAATGCCACTAATGTTGCGCTACTTGTTCTGTCCTGCCGTCACTGGGTGGAAGTGTTGGAAGGTGTAGGCGGAGAGGCCTTCTTTTACTATTCATTAACACTGATCCAGAAGATTCCCTGGGGTGCTAGGGGTATCGGAAACCGTACGGAGCATTCGGTTGGTTCGTTTGGTTGGAGAGACACACCTTGGCAAATGGCAAATATTGCTGCTGGATCCAGCTCTCCGGACAGAGCTGGGGAGATGTCAGACTAGCAAGAGAGAGAGAGAGAGAGAGAGAGAGAGAGATGATGGCAAGGAACTTTTGAGATCGGTATCGATTCTTTCCCCAGCATATATTTCAGCGGAAACTCATCCTCTGCCGGCCGCCCAAAGGGTTTCTCCACCACCTGTCGGATGCCATTTTACGTTCAAATTCCTGCACCACTTGACGCGTATTGATTTTCGACCCCCCTAACCTTACCAAAGTACACTTGCACAAGACCGACATATGTCGACAGTTTTCCGAATGTGTTACGAGTGACACCACATCGATTGATATGGGGCAATGTAACCGCCGCCACTCCATTCCTCCACGTTCGGGGAATAGTTCAGTTCCGGGAAAAAGGGGTCGACAACAGCTGGCAACAAAACCTGGACTGGTGTGAATCAGAAGGATGATAACATTCATTCCTTCCGCGTCGCATTTCCCTCCTCCCTTTCCGCCTACCACACGCTTGAAAATGATTCGAAAAGGAGAACACACTCAACTCAACTCAACTCGACTCAGAGACCAAACCAATGAAATATTGCATTTTTCGAGTAGCGAAAAGTAAAGCTCAAACTCGGAGGGCCCCCAGAGATGAAGACGAATGCTGCAAACAAACAGAGAACCGAGAACCGATCTCTCCGTCAGCAGTCAGCAACACTTAAGATGATTTGTTTTCGCTGCTGACGTTGGACGGAAAATGGGGCGGTTCAAGACAAGATGCTATCACACACAGAAAGATGGAGCTGCTACTACTAGACAGGCCGGGTCTTTTTCGCTTTTTGTTCTACGAGCTCTGGCGAGGGAGGAGTTGTTGAGACATGTGTTTCTTTTTTCAAACTGGTTTCGCTGGTTGGATTTGAAGAATGAGGGCCATAGCAAGACATTAGCATTCTGTGTGCTGTGACAGTGGTGATACACTTCTGAATTCAAATTGTCATTCGTCAACCGTCCACAGACACAACAGATTGGTGTGTTGTTGGATACCCCAACCACAAATGTGAATTGCAGCAGAACATTCATTAAAATTTCACCACTGCCATATCTTCACTCAGGCCTTTCATTAACTCATCGGAATTGGTTTGCATTTTTCGTACCCGGCGATGACAATGCCTCTGGGAGACACGAAGCACGATTGAATATTTAATTGGAGTGCGCCTGGTGGACATCGACCACTAACAGGAACACTTTTTTCAATCGACTTCTTCGTAAAAATTATTGTGATTGACATTAAGCCAAGCTAAAAAGTGTCTTTATTCGCAGTCGTTTAAATTTAACTGCGATCCAATTGAAAACAAAGCTGAGAGCCTCGTAAATTTTCACCTAAAGAAAATCCTCCCATTAATATTCCCCAAATTAACCCTCGTCATAATGCCACAGAAGACACCTTCCATCGAAAAAAAAAAAACATAATAGACATCCTTAATTGCTTGGGGTCGTAAAATAAGGATTTGTTTAGCGGAGCAGCTTCAGGAAAACAAAAAACGAGAAACCACCAAAAACAACAAGCAGCAGCGCGCATACCCCTGTGAAAAAGATAGCGACCCACGAAACGGCTTCCGACGCGAGACCTGCTGAGGCCTGTTGCTTCCGTTTTGTAGAGCGCAACAAGCACACGACGACAGTGGAAAATTTTGCTTTCAATGGCCGGCGGGGAATGCGGAGACGGAGGGTAATCCCTCCTCCTCCTCCCGCATAAGCCCGGCTGGATTATGAGCAGCCGAAGCTGGTGGAAGTTTTGCGATAAGAAGCGATGAGGACGACGACGGGAGCAATAAGTTCTCCGGGGATCGGAGCTGAGCGCGGCACAAAACGTTGATTGATCGTAACGAATGCGCTCCCCCTTGTGCCCCTCATGCTCGATTTGGATTAGAGATAAGCCATGCTATGCTGTTGTTGTTGCTGCTGCTGGTTTGGCTCTCCGTTTTGTTGTTTCCGTTGGAATTGGCTCGTTACTCCGGAAGACATTGAATTTGGGTGTGCAGCATTGCAGCATCTTTAAAAAATGTAGTTACTAGCTGCATCGCGTCTCCATAAAAATCGTTTGTGAGTGACCACGCGTGTCACATGGTGCAAGGGGGTCAAAGCTTGCGTTGCAATATTTTACTCCTTTTTCCGTGCACTGCATTTGCACTTCGAGCGAGCGATTTTTGCGCGACTGATTTGCATTGGTAATAATATTTAAGAATTGTACTTTACAACTGATTATAGGCGGAGGCGGAATCACACGCTCTATGGAAAATATTGTGTAGGGTACCAATTAGGAAATTTTGACTATTTTTTTAGCCCCTATTCACCATAGGATGTATGATAAAAAATGTACTTTCCATTTTTAGCTTCGATAGCTTCGAGATGAAAATTTGAAAAAAGTACTGAAAATGCGTCTTACTATGTTGTATCGAGAAGTATTATCAAGAAAATAATTTCATCTAAAATTGAAGTACTAGAAAAATTTCTGAAATATTGAAAAAAAAAATTCTAAATCGCTAAATACCCCCAAAAAATGGAATATTTTCACTTATATTACTACTTCAATTTTTGATACAACATTTTTTTGATAATATTTCTCGATACACTATAGTAAGGCACACGTTCAGCATTTTTTTTCTTCAAATTTTTATCTAAAAACTATCGAGAATGGCGTGCAAAAAATAAAAAAGTACGTTTTTAACCATACATACTGTTAACTTATTGACCCAAAAACAACTCACTAGCTCTAATACTGCAAACTCTTGAACTTACAAACATTTATAAATGTGAACACCTGCTTGAAAATCCAATCCAATCACAACTGAATTGTCAGCGCGGTTGATACATGTCGTCGGCTGGCAGCAAAAGCCCCCGTTTCTATTTTGCTATCGTATTGTGCGTGCAAAATTTCAGCCTTCAGAATATGCACAATGCAAACATATTGCAGAGCGCGCGCTAACTTATTGGTGACTTGTTTCCGATCGATTGTTGAATTTTCCTGAATTCGATCATTGTTTTCGGGGTTAGTAGTGGCGTCGAAGTACAGCGCCATTTCATGCCGGATGTGAACAACGCAATTACCAGCGGAGCTTTTTGGACGAAGAACTAAAGGTGGAAATTTGCTCCCCACCCCTCAACCGATTTGGTTCGGATTTTCAGTTGAAGTTCTGCGAATGCATAGCATAATTTGGGGATTTTTTTTGTTTGGAAAAATGTGTTCTTGGAAGATGTTAATTTGCGATGTATACTGAAAAATCACTTGCATCACTCTTCTAGTTTTTAAATCATTGTATAAAACATTAAAAATTCATTTTTAAAACTAAGGATGAATTTAAAAAGGATTATGTCAGCAAATACTAAAAAAATAAAGTAAAACCATGCGTTTGGCCATCAATCATTCATACATCGCAACATATGTATAAAGAAAAAGTATTCCTAGCAAAAATCTTGTACCTTTCTGCACCTCTTTATGAATCGTTGTAACTCAGAGATTCTTCCAAAAATGTGGTCTGTAGATTAGTTTTGGAAAATAGTCTTAGTTCTCTTAAAATAATATGCAAAATTAATTAAATTCTACACTGAATAAATGTATTTCAAAAACTTACGGCTCCTGTAGCTGATATGGCTATTACTTAGAAGGTTTTTATTCTGCTTCTACTTCTCCTAAGTAGGTGGTAATTGCTTCACGGTTGGGAATACTCATCAATTTCGTTTTATTTTTTTATTCGCTCTAGCCTTGGAAAAGTCCCTTTTGGAAAACTAACGCTAAACTCTAACTGTAGGCCTTGAAAAAAAAAGCCACTGCCGTACGGTCGATTTAGTAGGATGACTGATGGCTATCTGAGAAAATCCCTAAGGGGTGAGGCTTGCGATGCAATTTTTGTTTCTCTTCAATGTTCAGTCCCGGCTCGTGTTGCAAAAAAACACAAGCGCTCTCTACCAGGCGACAAGAAGACTGTCGCGTGGTATCAGTTATATATATATAGCCAGCGTGAATAAGGTGCAACATGGAATGCAGTGACATCATTAATATGGTGACGATTTATCAGTGAGAGAGACTTTGGAAGGCCCTGATGTTGAGGTTTTGGGCTTGGGTCTTTCCAGAGCTGTTCCATCTCGCTCGTCAGAGCAATGTTCTATAGGTATCGTGGTGTTTAATTGGGTACACCAGAGTCCACTGTCGAGTCATGCCATATCCAAAAAGCTTTCTGGTTCAGAATTACTTATTCCAGCATTCGCAACTAACCATTATATCTAATACATTCATCAATCGCCACTTACGACCCGGTCGGCAGACAGTCTCAACTCGACGATACGGACGGTCTCAATCAAGTACGAATGTATATTCCAAGTGACTCTGCGCTGAGATGACGAAGTTGCTCTATGGCATCTTCTTGAAGATGATTTTTGGAAAACTAAGCTTCAATCTGTACATTTATCCGAATATTTTTTTTCTCGGCAAAACAATACCTTTCTGGGGCATCTACATACTTGTAATTGAAAAAGGCCATACCAAAACCGAAGTTGCAGAAACTTTCCCCTCGGATCGGATCTCCATTACAAACAATATTAATTCACGTTTGGTTGACTTCTTTCCTAAGTGTTCCCAATCGATACCATTCCAAAAGTAACGAAGCAAATAAGTGCGGGCGAAAGGAAGAGGAGCACAGTACATTCAAAACAATCTGTTTCCCGGATTCATCCTTAGCGTTACGCAAGAAAAACTTTACCATTTGGAGAGAAACCACTTTTCAGTCCCCGTCGCCAAAGTAGTTTGCCTATTTCGACCCACGGATTGGATCCTTTGCAACCCTTACCCGTTCTCTCCCGCACGGGTAAGGATAATATTTTCATTCTCACCACCGCGCGCCTCGTCCGTCACGCTTCGGTAAAGTTTGTATATGTGGAATGCTGAGTGACTAAAGTGCTTCTTAGCTGCGAACGGACGGATCGACGGACGAGTCAGACTCCATTTCTCATCAGCATAATTCCGCATCATTCCCTCTATTATGTTGACGGCTCTCGTTGGTGGCGCTGCTGGCGGCGGCGACGTGTTGCTGCGAATATATGCTTCCTCTCGGATGTGTCTCGTGTTCCAGCTTATAAGTCAATTGGTGAGGAGAAAGCAGCGAAGGGATTAAATAATATTTATTATTATTGTTTGTCGTTCTGTGTCGTGTAGTAGCCCCGTCTCTGCCTCTCTTCGGCTTCTTTTGTGTGCCAACAATCCAGGATTGTTGATCCTTCTGCTCTCTCGGCTCCGTCGTTGCCACGTCGTGCTGGTGGAATGTCTTAGCGTTTTCTTCACAGCGGAGTAACGGAGTGCGCGCGTTAGGGCTGTCATGATTGATGTGTCGAATTCCGGGGCTTATTTCACAGCGGATGGCGCAGACTTGGCCGCCGCCAACGAACGGATAGGCTTCGATTGACTCTGGAAACCTGTCGGAATTGGGAGCTATTAATTTTCATTTGTATCCTTGGGTGGGAGAAGTGTTTGCGTTCCGTGGAAAGGACCCCAGCAGGATCGGTGGCCTCAATATTAGCGACGGGTTGGCACAACGATTATGGGCAGCATAGGCTTACGGAAAAGCGTCCATTGTTGTGGAGAAGAGGCGAAGCGTAGGGTGGTCTTGGCATTGCCGTAAAATTGACAAATGTAGCTAATTTCAATAATCCTTGCTAAAGACGGGCAGCATCTGTTACTATTTAAACAATATCGATTATCGATTCATAACATTGTACTGCTTCATTGGCGGATATGGCAGTGTTGACAGGTTGGATAGAACGTTTAACAGAGAAACACTTGTGCTTCTCGTGTTTCTGATAATGCTGTAATTACTTACATCGAACGGCATCATATCATCTTCTTTAAACAATTAAAGTCGCTCTGATTTTAGAGTAAATTCCACGTCAAAATTATAAATTCGACCGGTATCCGCCTGATGTAAATTCCAGGGCAAATCAGCGTCTGTCTTCTCCTACCCACCTACCCTTCAAAATTGCTGTCATTTTTTAAACGAAGGTAAAAATATGCCAGAAATCCACGTTGATTTCAGAAGAGCACAGTTTGCTTTGGGGGAAATTTTTGAGAGGACTTTTCGTTCGCGTACCGCGAATTCGTGGATGGGGAATTGTAATATTTCTTCTACGTGAAGTGAATATTCACGATTGGGGGAATGAATAAATAATATGCGAATATTATTTAACCACTATTTCGGACACCGCAGAAGGATTATTTCGATTTCCCGGGTTTGATTATTTGTTTACTGTCCGAGGTTCGCATCTTCGTTTCGGTCGTACACAGATGTTTTGTAACATTTCAGTGTTTCCAAGCAAAAAATATGTTCCAATTTCGTATGGCTGATGTTGTTCTCTGAATATTTATTCGTTTATGAATTTGATATTTTTATTAGTTCCAATGTGTTTTACGGGGGTCTTCATAGCCACTTGGTTACGCGTTCGCTTACTAAGCGATCGATCGTGAGTTCAAACTCAGGGCCCTCAATTGACCATCTTTGTGTTGTTATAGAATAACTACGTCCACGTAACCATCATCAGCTATGGAGATCGATCCACGGTGGAACAAAGATCGATTCATCCATACGACTGCTCTGCTTTGCAAGAAACATCAGGCTGCTGTTCTATAAATAACCCAACAATGATCAATATCAACTGTCTCCGCTGTCCGGTCTGCTGAACAATGGAAGAACAGATAGAATACCCTTACGCCTAAATGGCTACTACAGTGTAATTTACCATAATGTAATGGAACAGAAAATCTAACGCCTAAATGGCTACTACTTCTACTGTGTAATTTACAATTTATAGAAACATAAACATATGTACATGTACACGATAAAAACCCGGCTCTGTTACAGATAAAATGCTAATGAGCCTGATAAATAAATAAATGGGATAAAAAAAATGTGTTTTACATTTCCGAGTGGTACAATAAATTTGGAAGCGGTCGAGATACGATGAATGGTTTACCTTGCTCTGATTGATCAAAAACATCCTCAACTGGAGTTAAAATCGATCAAGTGAATGGTGGTAACATTATAAAAAAAATATTTAAAATGTATTTTAAAAACATGAATGATGAATAACACACTAAAATTATGAAGTACGTCAATCAAATTTGAGAGGGGTAGCCTCATAGCTTTCTTTCTTAGCAAACTTCATCAAATTTACACTATGGGGGATATTCACGGTCACGCTGTCACGGTCGCCATGTGGTGAGCGTTCTATTGGACTTTCGGTTTTAATGAATACGCGCGACTGTTCGCTGTTTCACGTGTATTCTCATAAATAAAAACATCGGACGCTTGCATAACAACAAATGGTGACTCAAGTGTCGTGCAAGAGGCTTATTCTATATGACTTGCGCTTCGACGAGGGTTAAGGATATTGGGTAATCGAATCTCACTAAGGGTGAAATGAGATTAAACAGTGTTCCGCGCTTCTATCAATAAATTTTTTTTTAAAAATACTGAAAGTGCGTGTTAGATTTCGTGGAATCGGAATATGCCTGTACTTGTACCTGTAATATTGTATCGTCGATGTATCGGGAAATATCATCAAAAAAAAATTTCATCAAAAATTTCAGCAAAACAAAATTGAAATTTTGAAAAATGAAATTTTGGGATTTAGAGATCCAGTAATTTGTATTCAAATGTGTTCCAAGCCTTTTCTAGATCTTTGTGATTATTTTGAGAATTTTAAGTATTTTGAGAATTTTTTTTTATTTTTATTTTAATACAGGGCGAACTCCATTATTTGTGATTCTGTGAGTTGTGAGTTGTGATTCGATTATATACAATTTTGGACTCTATTATATACAGTTTGAAATAAAAAATTTTGCATTTCAAAAATGACTTTATTCAGGAAAAAATGTAACCTTTGAACGGCAAGGTGAAATTTAAGTGGCTATTATATGTACAGTGGGGTAAAAATCGTGATTTTTGAAGATTATGCTTGAATATTCACCAGGAATTGTTTATATCGATATTGCAGCGAAATTAGGAAAGATAGAAGTTGGGCGTTAAACAACAAATTATAGAGTGGTTTAATTTTATTGATAAAAACAATCAAGTTTAGAATGAATTTTCGGGATAGAATTTATAATTACACAAAAAAATTACTAACTTTGAAATTTTCACTTCCAAAAAGTTATTTGAATTCACTAATTTATATGTTCCATAACTATATCCTGTACTAAACTTTCTCATCTTTCAAAAGAAAGCAACAGAATTGGTTTACGTAGCGTACTTTTTAATGCAAAGCCAATTTGAGGGAACAGAGTCCGAAACAAAAAAAAATCTATAACTCTGTAATTGTCGAAATTCGATTGAAGTATTTGTTCATGAAATATGATCATCTATCACCTCCTTAGAGATTCTGGGGAAAAAAAATTTCTCTTTGTGAGAAAGGTTTTTTCTGACTTCGACGGAATGAATCATAAATTAAATTCTTCTTTTACTTTCAATAAACGAAAAATAAATGAATAAAAAACGAATAAAAAAATTATTTGACTCGATTATATACAGTGAAAAGAAATTGGAGACTGTATATAATCGAGTCCGCGCTGTATTGTGAATTCAAATTTAGTCAGAAAAAAATATGAAACCGTTTTAACGTTGACAATTGTTTTCGCTGCAAACGGATTACGATTTCGTGTCGGAAATTCTCTAAGATTTGTTTGTTATATGCTATACATTGTGATTCCCCGAACTGTAAACGATTGAAATTAACGAAAATAATAAACATTCCCATGTTACCACACATCCGGTTTTGTGCATTTCTCACCTACCCGCGTGTTGGCAAAAAGGAGAAATATCGGTTGCTCGAAATGCAACTGCAGAATTCATTCAACGGAAGCTGTGGAGAAGAAATATTTACGCTCCGCCCGCGATTTTTATTAAATAGTCTCGCTCCATCCAGCGAGCATCCAACAATCTTTTTTTGTGCTGATATCATACTCAGCGGCCCAAAAGCAAAAAAACTTTCCTGAAGGTCGATAGCGTGTTGTGAAGTGGCGAAAATGGTCATGTCAAATTTCCAAAACCGACCATGTACATTTTGTTCGTTGACCGAAAAAAATGATCTGCGCAAAATTTCAGCACAATCGGACACGATTTAGGGGTGCCTCAAAACGCTCTGTTTTCGATGCCAAATGACTTAAAAATGCATAAACGTTGAGACCTGGTGTTATCTCGAAAAAAGAAAAATTTGGAGGAAAATCGCCCTTTTGAGACCTAGCCTTAGAGACTTGGTGTCTTAAATCGGAAGTCTCTGTAATCTAAAAAAGAAAAATGGCGTTCGCAATGCAGTGCAGTACTTGCATTGGCAATAAGGACAAAAATTTTGACATATGGCCAACTTTTATATTGTTCTCGTGAGAACGTTTGAGGACTGAGGACTGAGGACTTTTTAGAGCAAATGATTGGTATTTCGAAGAAGATCCTTTAATAGAAAAAATAATAGAAAAATTTGGTAGACTGCATACAACGTTTCTATATTTAGGCGGAAATTCAGAAAAAAAATCATTATGATTTTTGAGGTGTAGAAACCAGAGAGACCCTAACTTTTTATGATTTTTGGAAAGCTTACATAACATTAAAAAATCAGCAAGTTATTTAGCAACGATGTTGTGATATAAATTTTTCAATATAAAGATACACGTTTCACATGGTGAAAAAAATATAAGAAAACATCAACAACGGGAATACATAATTCGTTGAATTTTGCAATATCATGTAAGAAAAGTCTAAGTTTTCAAAAAAAAAGCTCGACATCTCTGAAACGTTAAAACGAACGAAAACGTTTTTTCGAATATTTCGCTTAAAGGTGGGCTTTTGGCATGCCGTTTATAAATTCCCCAGAAAATTCAATTAATGCCTTTCACTTTTTATAAATGAAAAATCGAAAATAGGCCAAGCGGTTCAAAAGATTCAAATTTTAAAAGTATATTCGTCGAAACCAGGATAAAATATCTCAAAAAGGAAAAAAAAATGTTCGATTTTTTTTCATATGATTTGTAGAAAGGCTCAGTTTCCCTAAAAAACTTACAGCTCAAAAACCACCAAACTTTTTTTTAAATTTCGCCTAAAGATAGTCAATTGGAGCGCAGTTCAGTATTTTTCATAAAAAAACCACTCAAAGCGGGTCCGAATACATGGTTTGTGGCAAATCATAACATTTTTTTTTGGTACATCCTTTTTTTATGAAGTTGCTGTATATACGACTGATGGATTGATTTGTTCGTAGTATCGCCAAAATTTGTATTTTGTTACAGTGATACGTTTTCGTTCGTTTTAACGTTTCAGAGATGTCGAGCTTTTTTTTTGAAAACTTAGACTTTTTTTACATGATATTGCAAATTTCTAGGAGAAATTAATTGTTTGGATTTATACTTCGATCCTTCATGCGTTGCACCAGACCAGAGACTTGCCCGTTGTCTAATATCTTCTGAGGATCACGTTTTTTACGGCCTGTATTGTTCCGTACAACAGTAACAGGGCACTTGAACAGGAATTTTTCCTTTCTCGATGGTGTGATAGCATCAATCGTTGCTTACTTAACACTCTCGCATTATTATACGTACCCAAAGTCACACCGCCGCATGTCCTAATGTGTGTGTATGTGTGTGTTTTTGTGTGGACTAATTAATCAACAAATATTATTGTTAATGTTTTATTGAAATTGCATTTTCACTCTTAATTAAGTCAATAAAGTTCGACCCCCGTCGTACTCGTCATCATCCTGCCCGCGCCTGTTTTTATCCGTTTGTGGGTGTGTTTGCTTGTTTGCCCGACATGTCAGATAAATACCCGAACGCGGCAAGTGGTCGGCATTTACCTTTTGATCGAGGCCTCAATGGATTATTGTTTTTGTGTGTAGTGGAACAAAAAAATGCACTAACACTCATGCACACCAACACGCACACACACATACACTCACAATGGGCGGATATAAATTGATTATTAATTCCATCACTGACCCGTGACCACGGGCGGCGAACTCTTCCTGCTGCTGTATCCTCTCTATACCCGGGCTCTCCGATGGATGCCATGAATCGCGACGAAGCCTACCATCGGACGGGTAATGGATGAGAAAATCCAACTTTGTTTGTGTGGTTGTGTATGCACATCATCTTTTATTATTAAAACGTTTTGCATTTTCAATATTGCCAGCTGTAGTATTTTCCGTCAATAAAAAAAATGAGTGCGATGGTAGTTTCGTTTCCTATTTTTCGCCAACAAAATATCAGTTGTGCTCAGGCGTCTCACTATCAGCCGGGATCAATAATTCTTTGGGAATCAACCAACCTGCCAACAAAGATAGACATATAGGCCATATATATGTGGAATAAAATATACACGGTACCCATCAATACCCAGTACCCAATATGAGGAAAAAAAAGAGTGAGGACGCGTGGGAAATTACATCACACACAACTCATCCGTCCGTCTGTTTGTCCAGCCAGCTTGACTACTCTATGCGTCCCATTGGCGATGTCTGCGAGCACACGCAACACAATTAGAGAATCATATGATTTGGGAGACTAGAGCGAATGTCCGAACAACGCGAGCCTATGAAAAAGCATTCACTGGGAGAAAATAAAACTCGTGTTTGGCTTTGTAAACAAATATCCTGAATCTGCAGAAGCCACACACAGTCAGAACGGGATTGACTGACCCAACAGAAAAAAAAGCTGACTTAGCTTTCGCCTGCGGGGTAGGCTATCACACACACGCTGTCATGACTAGCGTCGAATCGTGTACGATGAATGCAAATTACACTATGTACACTAGGGTGCCAATGAAAATGGTCATCTCGAATTTCAAAAAGTTACCCCATAAAAAGTGTTCACTACCCTATGCCCTATGCAAAATGTCGGCTCAAACGGACTTAAGGGAGAGTGGCGCATAGCAAAATTTGATTTTTTTTTTGGAAATCATAAGTCACCTAAAGTAAATCGGGATTTTCACAAAACAAAAAGTTGATGCCAAATATCTCGAAATTGCATGAAACGTCGAGATCTACTGTCATCTCAAAAAAAAAATCTGTCAAAATTTTTTTTTTTTACGCTCGGCCGTCTGAGTCATGCAATTTTAAAACATTAGACGTCAAAAAAATTTTGAATCATTTTTCAGTTTTTTCTAAAAACACACAGTAACGACTCAGAGAGCCGATTTTTGACAAAAAAAAAGGGTGGGTAATGTCGGAGACATTTTGACGATTCTGGCAAGAGCGGGGATTAAACGGGATAATCGGAAACCGCCTTGAATCGAAATATGTTGAGACGTTGCAGGGCTTCTGCGACGGAACTAAGTTTTAGTATCACCTAATTACACGTTTCCGAAGTGCATTTGGTGTGATTCCCTCCGTGTGTGAAATATTTCTAGCAGAAAATAGAAAAATCTGTTTGTTTTTTTTTCATTTAAGTTTGCATGTGTACAAAAGAGAAGTAGAACCTTTAGGGGGGAAACTCGAAATTACATGAAGACACGAGTGGTCAGCCCGGGACTACTCCGTTAGCGGAAGATTACAAGTAGCAGAACTATCCTACCATGGGAGGCATGAAGATTATCAGCATGTAAATGATACGTTTGAAAAAAGTATAAATAAAACAGTATGATTGGCAGAAATTCTTGTTGCCAGAAACAACGATTTACTTTCCATTTAATGCAGCCCAATATTTTGGTTGCTTTAGGGTAACAAGTGGTTTTTTTTTAAATTAGGCTTCCTTGAGTATTATGCAATGGATTTACAAGACATCCGATACTCATACTCATAATACTCAAGATTAGGGGTCACATATTAATAATGAGCGTTACTCTAAACATGCACAAGATAAACGAACAAATTATTAAAACCGATATGTTCCACTTATTTTTTAAATATAGCAAGGTAAAAATAGATGGGGGGTCTCCGTAGCCACATTGGTTGCACGTTCGCTTAGTAAGCGATCGATCGTGAGTTCAAAACTCAGGGCCCTCATTGACCATCTTTGTGTTGTTACAGAATAATCACGTCCACGCAACAAATCATCAGCGATGGAGATCGATCCACGGTCGAATGAAGATCGATTCATCCATACAACTGCTCTGCTCTGCAAGACACATCGGGCTGCTGTTCTATAAATAACACAACAATGATCAATCAACTGTCTCCGCTGTCCGCTGGTCTAACTGGATAATAGAACTGTGTAGTGTACTAATTATAGATATGATAACCATGTGACATGTACACGATTAAAATTCGGCTCTGTTACAGCTAAAATGCTAATTGAGCCTAAAATAAATAAATGGGATGAATAAATAGATACATCTTTTATAATAAGTACGAATCGGGACGACCGTACGACGAAATGATAAAATAGAGCTGGATACGCACGGAGCAGGACGACTGTATGAGTACAAAAGAAAACGGAAAAAAATTCGGATCGGTACGACCACCCAAACAAGTACGGCTCGGGACGACCGTATAAAAAATGATAATGATAAAAGTGCGGATCGCGACGACTGTGCTCTGTAAAAATGGAAGTAAAAGGCTCGGGATAAGAGTGCGGATCGGAACGACCACGCAGAAAAAGTACGGCTCGGGATAAGAGTGCGGATCGGGACGACCACGCAGAAAATATACGGCTCGGGACGACCGTATGAAAAAATCATAATGATAAGAGTGCGGGTCGGGACGACCGTGCTGTGTGAAAATGGAAGTAAAATTATTTGCCGATCGGGACGACCGCACAGAACAAGTACGGCTCTGGACGACCGTATGAAAGAAATATAATGATGAGAGCGCGGATCGGGACGACCATGCTGTGAAAAATAGTAGTAAAAATGTTTGCGGATCGAAACGACCACACAGAAAAAGTACGGCTTGGGACGGCCGTATGGAGAACAGACCTTGACTCGATATTTTGTTAGGTGGTGGTTTTCTGTGAAGAAAAATACATTGAAATAAAGTTCACATGCATTTGTTCTTTTCGTCTTTTTTCAATCAATTCTTTTTTTCTCGGAGAATAGAGAAGATGTGTGGCATGCCCAGTTCTGGCAACAGGGGCATCTTCAGTTTAGCGATTAAGTGGGCACTCAGCGTTTCATGAAGCACAAATTGGACCAATTAAAACGAGGCACATAGTGCGTTTGGGGAATGCTTGATATTTCACAATTATTCACTTGTTTTTCTCAAGAAAAATAAGATGTTATTCATTGTGATTGATACAAAGGCACCCGTGGCCGAGTGGTTAGCGTCTCACATTATCATGCCGGGTGTTCGGGTTCGATTCCCGTTCTGGCCGGGGGATTTTTCATCAAAGAAATTTCATTCGACTTGCACTGTGGTCACGCGTATTCAAGAGCTTGCCCCTCGGAATACATTCAAGGCGTGTTATTTGGCTTAAGAAATCTCAACTAAGTATTAATAAATGACGCTAGTTAATGCATACGTTGAGACGGCAAAAGTTCCATAGGGAACGTTAATGCCATTCAAGAAGAAGATACAAAGGAATATTTTCTGTCAACTGAACATTCTCGCGATCTTTCAAGAAATGCTCGATTTATAAGCGTTTGAAATCATAAATTTTTTCCAACTGAACCAACTGAAAATGCCTGGATTTTCATTTTATTCCCTATATATAACGTAGCCATACGTCAAAAAATCGAGATGACTAGATTTTGACGTTTCATGCAATTTGAAACCATGTACAAAATATACAAGGGGTGTTGAATCTTTCGGTTTTCGAAAAAACTCACTTTCACACGTCTTTGTGACACTAGTAAATTAAGTCCGATTGAGCTGAAATTTTTCGTAGGGCATTTTTAGTACCATTCCCATTTTAGGGTGATACGAAAAAATATTTTTTCCACATTTTACCAAAAATGACTTTCCTTGAAAATTCATAACGTTTGAACCACTGAACCGATTTAGATGATCAATACATTTGATTGAAACCTTTAAAAAAAATTCGAACTTGCAAAAAAGATGATTATTGATTGTAATGGTTTTTTTTATTGTTTTCATGGCTTTGGACTAGAGGGCGCTATATTTTTTATATTTTTTCTTGAAAGCTGAGCATTTTTTACATAACATATCTCAATATCAGAGATGCTGTTTTTTTTTCGTTTTTGAGAAATGATTTTTCAAAGTTAACCGATGGTTCGAAAAACCAATTTTTCCTCTTTATTCCACTACAAACATTTGAGACTTTTGAACTACTGGACCGATTCAGATGATCGACATATCAAACTAAAGCTTATGAGTTTTCTTTGGATGGATTTTCGTTTTTGTAGTTATTGGTTGAGTTAGTTTTTCATAGTTTTCTCGGTCGAAGATAGAGGGCGCTATATTTCTTCTGAAAAGCTGAGTTTTTTTTTTATATAATCATTCAAGAATCAGAGAGCTGTTATTTTTCGTTTCTGAGCTATTATTTTGTAAATTTAACTAAATAATAAAAATTCCTATGTGACTAGAATCCAATCTTCCCGCAAGTGTGATATTGTTTCAAAGTTAACTTATTGGCTTCAATTTGATATGTCGATCATCTAAATTGGCCCAGTATTCAAATGTTATGAATTTTTGAAAAAAGTTAAAAGTTATAAGATACTATAAAATCATTTTCTAGTGATAGCTGGATAGTACTACTACATTTTTAAATAGACTTTTTCCAACCTTTTTTAGTTTCTTACCACTTATTACTGTGTACAGGAGCAACAACGAAAGGAGTTCTTAATGTACAATTTCGGTGGCGACTCGCTGATTAAACCAGGAACAATTACAGATGGAATTCAGAAATGCCAATACCATTCGTTTTACTGCCTACCATCTTTTTACGGACTATCAAGCTTGTTCCTAAAAATATTCTATAACACAGATATTTTATACGGAGAACAAGCGATTACCTTCCGAATGACATCCAACCAATCATCGTAGCTTCTTTCTCCCGCCCTGTAATCGACACCCCGCCATCATCATCGTCATCATCGTCATCCTTATTACCTCACTCTCCCCACCTCCCTGCTCCGAAGGAAACGGCGAAGCCATTATTTTCGGCAACATTTAATTCGACATCATTATCACTGATCCAAATCGGTGTTCTGCGCCTCCCTTTTTGCCCTCCTGTCACTGCGCGGACATTAGAGAGCACTGCGGCGGATGGGTTCACGTGGTATACCCCCACCTCACGCTGCCCCATCCCACCGGGAAGGGGGAGGGGGGGGTTTGGTAAAGAGCACAAAGATGAAAAATAAGCTAAATGACATTGTCATTTTTCTAGGCATTTTCACCTCCCGAAGCATACTCCGTCCCCACAACACCGCCGCCTTTTTGCTCCGATGTTTTCGCAACCCTGTGGACCCGCCACCTCCCCCCTCTGCGCTTTCCATACTCGTTTCTTTCATTGCGACGCAGCAAGCAGCAAGATTTGCTGGTCGGATAATGAAGGTTGTATATTTTTCGCACCAAGGGGGGTGGTGGCAGATGGTGGTAGTCTCCGGGTGTTTGAAATAGACATTCATTACTCATAATAGAGGCCGCCGCTGAGAGAACCGAGCTCGGGTGCACACGCAGGGTCCCCGCACCGGATTCAATTACCTTAATGCCTGTTTAATTTCTGCTTCCTGTGCTATATTTTTCGCGGAGATTTTCCAACCGACCGACCTGGGAAGGCTGGGAAAAGATGGTTCGGCATCTCGCGGGGAATTGCGTTGCGTAAGGAGCGATTGCCTTCTTTCAAACTCTGATGGATAATGGGGACAAGAAAAATCACAGCCTCTCGTTTTTGTGTTGTGTCGACAGGAGGGGTCCTGTCGAACGTGTGTCTCCTCGTGCCTCTTTCGAACGAAAAAGTTGATGAGGTTGTTTGGTGAAATGGCGCCAAAAACACAGATTATAACAGCAAGCGCCCTGGCATATGTCATTACGGGATGCTGAAGTTTTGACAAATTGGTGTTTTTTTTTTCTTCTGGTGGATGGAGAATGGGAGGTTCTTTAATCATTCTCAATACTGGTTGGTGACACATGTGGTGGTGGAGAACTTACACAAATTATTAAGAATAACGACTTCTCGGAACCATGACGCTGGGTTGGATTAAATTACAAAGTTTTCAACTGGAATCATTAGTGGAAAGGCGCGCGCTCCCCTTCCACTATTTCAACTATCAAATATTTGAACACCACAACTTTCAGTTGTACAATCAAACAGAAAGTCATCAAATTGAGTCTTCCCCCGCGCTGCACAACCGCAGAGCGATCTTAATTAGTCTCCAGCGTGGACGAAACTTTCCCCATTGCGTTGAAACCCACGCAACTACCCAAGAACTTCAACAGCCACCAATTGTCTCCAAGCTTTAGCTTCCTCCAACTTCAACTAGCAACACAATAAGGGCACAGACACGACAGGACGAATCGAAGTCAGAAATCGTGCCCAAATGAGAAGAGGAGGGGTAAGGGGGAGTCGAAAGCGCAACAAACTTTTGCACTCGCTGGTTGATGAAGATGACGCATCATAAAGCGAATCAAAGTTCTAACCTTCGCGTCACGGGGCGAGCAGCAGAAACTCGTTTAACTTTTTCGCAACGACTCATTATTGCGGCGGCGATCTCCCCCCCCCCCCTGTGTTTACCTGGCAGTCCTCCTCCGTGGTTGAGGAGGGAACAACGAGGAACGAGGAGAAAAATGCCAAAGTAATAATTTTTGTTTTGCCTTTTTCCACGGAATCATGAGACCGGGACGCGCGATACTCTCTCTGCTCCTTTTGCTGCAATATTCCCGGGAAAATAGTGTGGCTGGCGGCTGCGGTTCGGTTGCAATCTCGAGATAAATTATGCTGTGGGTGTTCTTCTGGTCGTGATGGCGAGCAATAAAACGAGGTTTTAGTTGTTTAATGACTCTGCGAGAGTTCATTTGGGGGACTACCCTAATCGATGTCCGTCCGGGGTTAAAGGGATTACGAATTAAGATGGGACGGAAAATTACTTGTCAGCAGCAGCAGCTAAGCACTCTCTTTAATGTACGCAGTTTTGTTGTAACAATCGCAGATTGTTTCGGGAAATTGGCATGTAATTGACGCATTATGTTGGTCATTTGGCGGGTTACGCAACATTGAGGCCCGGGAAAATAGGCACTTTCAGTTTCTCTTACGCCACTATATATACACTAGGGTGCCAATGAATGTATGGAAAAAAAATCGACCTTAAAATTTCAAAAAGTTACCCTATACAAAATGTTCACCACCTGAAAAAACACCCTATGTAAAATATCAGCTCAATCGGACTTATGAGAGAGAGAGAGAGAGTTGCGCAAAGTGGTCAAAGTTTGAGTTTTTTTGAAAATCGAAAAATCACCCAAGGAAATCAAGATTTAGAAAAAAATAATTTGATGCCAAATGTCTTAAAATTGTACGAAAAGTCGAAATCTACTGTCATTACGAAAAAAATAGCAATATAAGAGCAATAAGAGCAGCGAAACAAGAGACACTTTGCCACATACATGGCTCAGACCCAAAAGGATATAGGTTCACGTTTATGCTCTCATTTTTACTCTTAGAAAACACTTCCCAACTTCGTTTTAAAATAAGGTGTAATATTATCATGCATTTATGCAACAGCACCGGTAGCTATGTGAATTGCGTGGTCATGTAAAACAGCCTTGCATTCCAACCGGCCTTGGTTCGATCCCTGTTAACATAGTTGAACCAAGCCAGGCTGACGTTCAGTCTGAGAGAAAGAGATGTCATACATACAATCATCTTAGGGCTTTTGAAAATGGAGCTTTTATTTGTTCATTTCAACCTTCAGCACATGAAAAAGCATTTTTTTCTGTCCAAGATGAAATGTCTTCGATAGTTAGGGTGTACGAACAATTTTTGTCAATCAACGATTCCATAGAAAAGTATCTGAGGTTTTTTCAATACGTCCATTTTTGAAAATTCTGTCAATCGTCCAACCGCTTTATCGTTCCTTGGAATGAAAAATATTTCAAAAGACTTTTCAGAAAAAATATCATGGCGCCTTAAATACCAAATCTCTTTTGTTTTTTTCCCTTCAAGCTGCCTGACCGATTTTCGGTAAGAAATGATTTTTTGTGACTTATGAACAGTTTGATCGATTTCCGACCTTTTTTCTATCGAATAAAGGGTATTTGAAAGAACCTCCTACAAAAAAAAATTGTAAACTGCGCCCCAAATGTCTACTTTAAAACGAAAATGTAGAAGAAAAAAACAATATGAACAGTGGTGTCCAAGACACGACTGCATTGTTAACGTAGGACTACGTAATTATTGCCAACGATGGTAAAACTTATAGAAATCAACCCTCAAGTACATATATTTGATAACACTGACAAAGGCCAATAAATGAATGCTTGTACTGAGGGATGCGAACGATGCGTAAATCAATGAAAATCACTTTGGGCAAATTGTCAAATGCACTATCAGCATTAACATGTACTGTTCATTGTCCGCTGTCTAGAGCGATACTGAGACAAATTTTTCTAGATTCACTTAGCAAAACTACATTTCCAACGCTCCCAAAAACATCGTTCCCCAACGAAATAATCCACAGTTTTTACTATGCAACACCTTTCGCAGAACTCCTGTAGAAAAACCGAATAAAATCGATAGTGTGTTGGTGACAACAAACATTTATCCTCAGTTTTCCAACGAATAACACAGCTCCCATTGCGGTAAAATAGCTTCTTCAAATTCGGCTTGAAATTTGATGCCACTTTCAACTCGGAAACAATACACGAAGCTACGAAAATTTAAAGTACGATCAGAAAAAATCATCAATAAGCCCGAAAACTCTCCTACCGTTCTGAATCATATTTCGGACAACATCATATTTCGGACACTTTGTTCTAATATCTTGCAATGCTTAATACACTGATGATATAACTACAATTAATATCACAAAAAAAAACATTTGAATTATAACATAATCGGCAGAAATCTTACAACACTACTCATTATCGTTTGTGTTTGACGTTTCCCCTAGCGTGAGCACGTAGAATTTACCCGTTTATAAATATTTAAATTTTTCCCGTGTTTCATCAGTTTTCATCATCGTTAACAATTTACTGTGATTGCTTGGTAAGTGTTTCGCAGTTGACTATAAAATATAATCAAGTGTAATGTAATTTTCGTCCAAAAAATTACAAAATAAAGTGTCCGAAATTTTAATTCAATCTGTCCGAAATTTGATTTAGTGTCCGAAGTTTTATTCTTATTCGCTTTAGTTGAAAAGCATTTTATTCGATGATTTTTTTATGTGTTCAATCAAATAGGTACCAGAGTAGAAAGCTGTAAAGAATATTAAATTAATTTATTGAAAATACCAACCACATAATACCTGTGCATGAAGTTTAGATCTGTTTTCTGCATCATATGCCTTAAGCGTCCGAAATATGATTCAGAACGGTATATTTAGCACAAGTTCTCTACTGGCAAAAAAAACAAAGAAAATCAATTCCGTTTTTATTATTTCGGGTATTACCCTAGAATGCACTGAACTTGTTGGAATAACGTTGGAATAATGGAGTCTCCCACCTCGGATTCGAGAGCAAAGATTTGAAAAAAAACAGCATTTCAATGTGCTTCGACACCTTCTGTTTACAACTCTTTCTCAGAACCTCTACTTGTTTACTGAAGAATTGATATTTTTCGCAAATGCAGTTTATGATATTTCTATAATATTTTTTTCTGTTTTCCTTCTGGACCAATGCTAGCTCTGCACTATGCTTGCTTTGTGCATATTCTGAGTAGTGCAGAAAAATTGTTCGTTCGTTAACACGGCAGTAAAATAGAAACTGGATTTGCCCAAAGCGAACCCAATACAGGTAAACTTCGATATAACGTACATTTCACATTCAAAATTGTACGTTGTATCGAATTGTACGTTATATCGAAGCATAATAAAGTACTCACAAACGTAGTCTATAATACATTATTGTGTTGCTGTTTTAGTAAAGTTAATGAATAACTTCAATCAGAAGACGAAGCCAGCCTTTCTCATGATGTTTTCCTTCGTACTGTTGATTAAAGCTTGATTCATTTAGAATCCGGAATCACAAAACCAGCTGTATTTCGGGATTTTTTAAAGGTACAAAACTTGTTTTAGCATCACAATACAGGTAATTCATTGTTCTATCAGAAAAAAAATATTGAAAAAAAATTTCCTTTACACTTTGGAAATGTGTACGTTATATCGAGGTAAAATGTACGTTATATCGAGTGACGTTATATCGAAGGTACGTTATAACGAGGGTACTTTATATCGAAGTATGTATATGATGGCTTCTTCTCCAATTTTTTAATTATTTCTCTTGTATAGAATCATATGAACGATTGATAGTTACGAGCTTTTCGTAGTGGTGTTGATGTATTGAAATCGTATCTCGCACCTCCTTTAGACTCTCCTTCTGACCGGTTTTGGGGGTATATTAAAACGTGAGCCTCAGCGCAAAATTTACAATTGTTCAAGTGTTTATTTCACAAAAAACACAATTCCTCAATTTTTCAAAATTCACAACTTTTGAATCGCTCTTTTTCATCCGCAAAATTTACAATTGTTCAAGTGTTTATTTCACAAAAAACACAATTCTTAAATTTTTCAAAATTCACAACCATCAACTTGAAAAATTCATCCCTTACCAGCAAATGTAAGGCATTTAAGTAAACTTTCCGAGAAAAATTTTGATCTGTTCAGCGCGGACTTGATTATATGCAGTCTTTGATTTCTTTTCACTATATTTAATCGATCCCTGTATATAATCGAGTTAAAAGATTTTTTTTAATATGTTTTTATACATATTTTTTCGTTTTTGAACACAAAAGAAGAATTTAATTTTTGATACATCCGCTTAAAGTCATAAAATGCTTTTCTCATATAAAAAATACGAATTCTTTCAGGAGGGGATAGATATTTGATGATAAAAATCCTTCTACGCATATGATCGAATTTCAACAATGACAGAGTTATTGAACCTTTTTTCTGTTTCGGGCTCTGTTTGCCTCAATCTGGCTCTAATCCAAAAATTACGACACGTAGGACAATTCTGTAGCTTTCATTTGAAAGATAAAACAAAATTATATAGGATACAGCTGTGAAACTTCAAAATTAGTGGATTCAAGTAACATTTTAAAAATTAAAAAGTTCAAAGATTGTGGTTTTTAAGGTGTTAGTCTTAATTTTATCCAAAATCCACATAATAAACCTGAATGCTTCTATCAACTAAATTAAACTGCAATCTACCAAAAACACGAGTTTTACTTCACTGTACCAACTAGCCAATTAACTTTAACTTTAACGCTGACACATTTCATTTTTGCTTCAAATTTTTTCATATTTGAAACATAAAAAAATTTTTTTTGGACTGTATATAATAGAGTCTAGTAATATATGTAATCGAATCATATATAATCGAGTCCGACCTGTACCACAAATGTACTTGTGGTAAAAATATTTCCAATTGATTGATGCAACATCTTTGGGATCTATAACAAAATGGTCGAGTTCTATGTTCGAACGCTTTCATTATTTCTCACATGTTCAGACATAACATATTGCAATCATTTTCAATATATAATAATAAGCTTTATTGCAAAGGATGGCGATTTGCATACCATACGAAATGTAGGAAATTGTTTGAATTTTCATAAAAAATACCAAATTCTTATTGAAGAAAAAATATTTTGAAAATTCAAATTCATTTCTTTCAAAAACGTATTTAAAAAAAAAATCCCAAAAAAAAATATTCGAATGGCCCTTAAAATTTCTAACAAGTCACATGGGAAGATAGCCTCTTTTGGAGGAAAAATAAATTGCAGAACATATAAATCGCGATAATTTGAACGTAAAAATGTCACGAGTTTAACACCGACAGTAATTTTTTTTTATATATGAAAAAGTTGTTGTTGGAAAAACTCTTTCCCTGTAAAAGTACCCGTTTTCCGATATATGGGTGGCTTTTTGGAAATTGTAAGGGCTATTCATATTTCATTTTTTTCAGAATTTCAGAAAAAACAGAATTTTTAATTCATTTATTTTTAGATTTTATATTTATTTTTATTTCTAAGAAAAATTAATTTTGATTTTCAATATTTTTTTTTCAATAAATTTTTTTAAAATTTTGTTTGAATTTTTTTTGCAATGAAAACGTAAATAATTTCCTGCATTTCAAACTCAAACCAACATTTTGTTGGTCTTGTAGTTTTTGAGTGATTTTTTAAATTTCGAGTTTTGTTCAACTTTTTTTCAAAAAATCGTGACTCAAAAACTGTAACACCTACAAAATGTTAGTTAGACAATGAAATGTAGGACGTTATTTATGTTTCCATTGAAAACATCTCAGTGCTTTGTGAACGGTCAAAAGGCCATTCTCGCGTTGTTTCGCGTTTTGTGTCGATGCATCTGTGTGTCGCCGTTTGCGTTCTCTGTGGGACGCTTGTTTGGTGCCGGTTGAATGGCGATGCACGGATGATGTCTATAGGTGCGATAACACTGGGACAACACAAAACAACATGCAAACATGGCGCTTGATACTTGCAAATATTGCCATTTTTGTTGTTTTTATGGGTTATGGGTTGCAATTCATCGACCCTTTTTAGGCAGTAAATATGATGTCTCCGTCAGGGAAGACCACTGTCAACGAAAAGCATTTCTTCCCCGGTTGGGCGATTTACAACCATTCCATCTTCGACAGCACACTGCTTACAGAGCGCACCAATCCTTGTTGGCGTGTTGGCTGCTCTTCGCGTGAATAGATGCAACGGCGATAATTACTATGGCCGCCTCCAGCGCAAGCAAGACGCCGTCGAGAGGACACAACTCGGCGCGCTTCTTCGAGGAGACCAACCTTTCCTGTTGTTCACCATCACCATCATTATCCCGAACGAATCAGCAATTCAAATCGCTAGTACCCTGGAGTCCCGTGGCATCGCGCGATGGCCCACGCAGAAAGTGAATAATTTCGAGACAAAAGTGGGGAAATCTTGATAGGAAGAAAGGGGAAAGGGTTAATGAGCGCTTGTTGGCATATTCTTTCAATGCTTGGGAAAGGAATAGTGTGAAGTGTGGGGTACGGTGTGAGGGTTCACTTGAATGTTAAAACTAGTAGAAGCGTTAATTGCATCCATCGTTGTAGGTATTGGGTGGGAAAAATTTAGAACCTCGTCTCTCTTTAGTTCTGAGGGAGAAGCAATGTCACGTAATCCTTGTTGAAGAATGCGAACAAATGGGAATGATCGCTAACTTCAATATCTGTTGTTGATTTGAACTCAAAGTGCTCAATGAACATGTCGGAGTAACTCGTCAAACTTTGTTCGCAATATTGAACCAATTGATCCACGAACGCCCTATTAGCACGAATTTGTCCAATTTGCGTGAAGTATAAAAAGATCAGTATCTACGCGAATACAAATCAATCCTAACGAAGACCGCCGTCTATTCGCTCACTCCCCGTCGAATTACTAAGACTACGACAATGGCGCTCAGTCAACCGGAAACAACAATTTCTTCGACAATGACAACGACAGCGTTGCCGCTTAAATTGCCGCTATTAGTGTGAGTTCTGAGGCCGAGAGGGGATAGGGTGTTCGGAAACTGATTGCCACGACACGGCGGGAGCAGATTTTAAGGCTCTTACACGACTGATTGATTCCTCCGCGTTATTTTCCTGTGTGTCTCGACGACGAGCATCCTCTGCTTATCCCGCTTCAAAGCGCGGGTGACAGGATCGTTATCGACGATATTTTTTCGTCCTCCCACCTTTTCCCTCCCACGACACGACGACACAGTTGACAATGTGTCTCGTCATTACCGATGAAGCGCAACAGCCGTCATTAAACTGTACTTAAAGAGGTTTCCCTCCATCCACCGCCAGAGGCGCGCAACTGTTACGGTGGTATCCTGATTTCAGAGAAAGGCACGGTACTCTACAGCTGTACAAAAGAGAAAAAAAAGGGGAAAAAATCATTCCCGGACGTGGAGTTTCTTCGTTCAAGTAGTGCGCTGCGAATGTTTCCACTAACCGCAACCGACCCTGGGATTAAGAGTGCCTCTCGCGGTCTTCACAGCTCTCCCTGGCGCCAATGGCGGCATAGAGCACTATAATGAACAAAGTTTATAATTGGTTTTAATTATTAATACGATTGTTGATGGATTTATTTCGCATTGTTTGTTCGTTTGTGCCAAGCCAGACAGAAGAGAGCTGTTGCGCTTGTTCTAACCACCACATTGTGTGTGTGTGTATGGTAGCTCCGGAGTTCCCAAGAGAGTTCACGTGAAGTGAAGTAGAGAGTGGGCGCGAGAGTTTGAAGAGAACATAGGAAGGACCCTTCGACGCCGTCATCGGTCCTGCCAATTGGCCTCCCAGCGAAAGTGAAAATGGAATCACACGCACACTGACTCACACACCCAGCCGCAATCTCGGAGCTTCGGGAAAGCACAAACTAAAAGAAAGCAGTTCTCTCTCTCTCTCTCTCTCTCTCTCTCTCAACAGCAGTGATTAAGTGCAATTAAAATTCAAGTGAAATTTATGGGACTAGCGACGACAACGACACCGTCGACGCCGGAAATGATGCTGTTGACAGTAATGGGATTTGCTGGCTGACAACAACGGCGGGACGACAAGTTTCGCAGCAACAAGCTGTTGATGGCGATATCCGTTTCAAAACGGTGGGTGCTGCTTTACGGAGTTGTTGTTTTCCGGTTTAGAAATGAGCATTCAGTTATTGTATGGTTTTTTTAAATCATTTTCTGACAATTGATTGTCAGAAGCGGTTTGGTAGATTTTAATCAAATTTATCTGACGAGACACGGATTTTCATTGGAGCAGAATTTCTCGCTGTCGTTTTCTTAAAAATACGAAAAACAGCTACAATAAGTCAAAACAAAATCCGGGAGAGCCAATCATCAATAAGTTTAAATATAGCTCAAATCATATCAATCCTGTTATTTGTATTTGCCATTAAAACAAAATTTCAAATTTCAGCTCAATGTATATGGTCGGTTCTTTAAATACGATAATTTTTTTTTCATACCTTCATTGTACCGTTTTGTCTCAAATTCCGAACACTTTATTTTTAAATGTAAATTTACTGAACTATAATATTTTCAATAATTGAATAATGAATACCCTGACATTCTTTGTGATGTAGGCTTCATTTTAACATCATTCACGGGTATCGATACTATATATAACTTAAAATACTAAGCATTTGCAAAAACGTGACTGTCAAAACCAGCGATAAAATGTTTGCGTTAGCAAATTCGGAATTTGAAGCTAGTTTCAAAGCACAATATCCAAATTTTTTGGAGTGTTATATTTTTCCAAAGAAGAAAAGCTAATTCGCTCTGATTTGATATATCGATCATCTAAATCGGTTTAGTAGTTAAAAAATTTAAAAAAATATGCATTTTGGGGTGTTCGGAATTTGAGACAAAAGTAATCAAACATATTTTTAGTTTTTCACCATGAAAATGAATTTGTAAATTAATCTTATTTTTCGCGAAAAAGTACCATTTTGAGTAATGAGACGCTGTTTAATGGCCAAAAAACTTAAGTGTTCGGAATTTGAGACAAAACGCAAAAAATTTTTTTCGAGATAACACCAGATCTCGACGTTTTATGCATTTTTAAGTCATTTGGAATCGAAAAAAAAAATCGATTTTCTAAATTTCCCCCCTTGGAAGATTTTCGAGGATCAAATATCCAAAATTTGAGCTCTTTGAGGCACCCCTAAATCATGTCCGATTGAGCTGAAACTTTGCACAGATAATGTACATGGTCGGTTTTTGAAATTCGATGATGGATTTTTTCCAATCAACAATTGCCACCCTAATATATATATATATATATATATATATATATATATATATATATATATATATATATATATATATATATATATATGTATATATATATATATATATATATATATATATATATATATATATATATATATATATATATATATATATATATATATATATATATATATATATATATATATATATATATATATATATATATATATATATATATATATATATATATATATATATTAGGGTGCCAATGAAAATAGTCATCTCAAGGTTCAAAAAATTACCTCCTAAAAATGTTTACCACCTCCACAAAACACCCTATGCAAAATATCAGCTCAATCGGACTTAAGGGAGAGCGGCGCAAAGCGGTCAAAGTTTGAGTTTTTTGAAAATCGAAACGTAAAAGTTTTGAAAATCGAGTGAAGGAAATCAGGGTTTTCGAATTTTTTTTTTATGCCAAATGCCTTAAAATTGCATGAAACGTCGAGATCTAGTGTCATCTCGAAATTTTTTTTGTCAAAAATCGGTACTTTGGGACTTGAGCGTTTTTTTTCGGAATACGAAACGAAAAGTATGATTTTGGGTATCTATACAAATAGCATCTCGGGACCTAGTGCACTATATTTTTTCATATTTTTTCTGAAAAGCTCAGGATTTTTCACATAACATATGTTATGTGAAAAATCCTCAGCTTTTAAACGCCAGAGAGGCGTTTTTATTCGTTTTTGAGTTATGATTTTTCAAAGTTAACCGATGGTCCGAAAAACCATTTTTTTTTTCCAAAAATGACATCAAAAATTTATTACTTTTGTTTTACTGGACCGATTAAGATGATCGATATATTAAATTAAAGCCAATTAGCTAGCCTTTTTGGAAAGAATGACACATTTGCCAAATAATTGAATTCTACTCGCATACATCAAGTCTAGTCGCATAGAAATATTGAACAAAGACTGAAAACATGTTAACTTTGAAAAATCATAACTTAAAAACGAAAAATAACACATCTCTGATTTTTGAATATGTTATGTAAAAAAACTCAGCTTTCAAGAAAAAACATAAAAAAATATAGCATCCTTGGTCCCGAAACCATGTAAACTATAAAAAACTAATACAATAAATAATTACGAAATCAAATAGGAAAACTTTGAGCGTTTTGAGGCACTCCTAAATCATGTCCGATCGAGCTGAAACTTTGCACATATATTTTTTGGGCCAATAAACAAAATGTACATGGTCGGTTCTTTGAATTCGATAATTACTTTTTTTCCATACCTTCATTACCTCTCAGGCTAAGTCCCAATAGGTCGATTTTCGGCCAAACATTTTTTTTCGAGATGACACCAGATCTCGACGTTTCATGCATTTTTAAGTCATTTGGCATCGAAAAAAAATTTCGATTTTCCAAATTTCCTTTATTCTCCCCTTGGAAGATTTTCGAGGATCAAAAAATCCAAACTGAGCGCTTTGAAGCACCCCAAAATCATGTCCGATCGAGCTGAAACTTTTCACAGATCATTTTTTTGGGTCAATAAACAAAATGTACATGGTCGGTTCGTAGGTAGATCGAAGTGGCTTCCATAGTGTTATGTTTGATGTTTATTTTGATGTTTATTAGAAATACGGAACAGTGGTGGTGGTGGAACAAATATATAATCGCCAGTGACCGCCGTTGCATGAGCTGCGGAAATTCCTGACGCATACTCAGTGCAGGGCGTACATTGTCACGAGGGAACAAATTGGACAGCTTGTATATTGTTCTCGCGAGGACAAGAAAAGATTGAACATTGGACAGAAGTTTTCCTTGTTTCCAAAAGTGCCAAATGCGCTCGGCACGATTGTTAATTTTAGAAGTATCGATAATCCAATCAAAGATATTTCTGTTATGATGGATCTTACTGGGTCATTCTATGGACCGTATTTACCACACACACACATCAAGCCATCAATAGGTAAGCAGGACATTTTAAATTTAGGAAGTTGCAGTTTTGAAATGGCGTGTATTTCATCTTCATGTGTTCATTTATAACGAAGCTACAGTCTTTCGAAAATGAAAAAAAAAAAATTAAAATTTTGATGTTACTATTTGCTTCGCTCATTTTTTTTTTGCTGGGTGTATGTATATTATGGTGGTAGCGAAAATGGTCATGACAAATTTCGAAAACCGACCATGTACATTTTGTTCATTGGCCCAGAAAATTACCTATGCAAGGTTTCAGCTCAATCGGAAATGATTTAGGGGTGCCTCAAAACATTCAAAGTTTTGATTTTTTAATCCTCGAAATTCTTCCAAGGGGGGAGGAGTACATGAAATTAAAAAAATCTAAAAAATGTTTTCGATGTCAAATGACCTAAAAATGCATAAAACGTCGAGATCTGATGTTATCTCGAAAAAAAAAATTTGGCCCTACAAATTGAACACAAATTTTCGCATAGCTCGAGAACTAATCAAGCAAATTGAACCAGATTTCGCATATGGAGGTTTTAGGGGGCAATAAATGGTTCTATGGTAGTTCGACACTCCATAACATAAAATCTATTTTGGGCGGGACGAAGTTTGCCGAGTCAGCTAGTTATTGGTAAAACAGAAAAATACTGATAAAAAATTCCAAATCATGACGATACAAACACTAGCGAGAATATTGAACAATTTGTAAAATATTTGTTGCATTAAAAGATAGAATTTAAAAAAAAATCAAAAGAGTTGCTAAATGATTTTTTGCTGAGTGTATTATCGATGAGAATGCAAGAATAATTTAAAAAAATCAATGGTTCAAAAGCATTGGACGGTTCATAAATAATTTTTTTTTGCAACATCAAAACGAATGAAAGAAATAATATATTTAAAGTTATGAAAAAAGATTATTAAAATTGAAAAAAAATGAAAACTTCAAAATGCTTTATCCATATTGAATATTTTGAAAAATATCTTAATATGATAGACTCTCATTGTAACGAAAAAATTTAAGATGAGTCATTGATACACAGTATTGCAGTGTGTGTTTCAGTGAAGACGAATTGGTAATCTGAGTCGCTACAGAGGACTTTCTTTTCATTACTCAATGATCAACTCAAATTAACGAACCTCAACCTTTGGATTTGGAGATCACAGGACTTTTATTCGATGGAAGCTCTTCTTACCTGGAACGAGAATAGAGAGTAGAAAAAACACAATGTAAGTAAAATTTCTATTCAATATCGTAGTGGCAAGCAAAGAATTTGGACGGTAATAAAAAATGAACGAGAATGATTGGAATGTCATAGTTTTTTTTTCTTTCTACCACCACTACTCCCCGCTTTTGGTAGCCTATCTCTTACAAGTTTTCCGTTCATAAGCTGTTAAGAATCTACTTTCCGCTTCTCGTACGGATTATTTACCATATTGTTTCCCACTTCGTTCGGATTATTTACCATATTGTTTCCAAAGCAGACACAATTGGAATCCTGTCTTGTTTCCGTTCGCCGGAGCCCTCACATTGCCTGCCAGTGGAATCATTTAGCATTTGCTAGTGGCTTCGGCAGCAACAGTTATTTCTCCCCTATCAGCACTAATACTCTCTATCTCTAGGCAAGGAAATTGAAATTCCTGCCGGGCGAAATACGCAGCCTCAGCGCCTATTGCCACTACTAATCGAACCCAGAGCGCATCGAATCGAATACGGTGATCGAATCGGAAAGCTTGGGTTGGGTCGGGGTTCTGCGATGATGGTTATCATTCAGAACTGATCCAACCCCGGTCCCCAGTGGTGGTGGTGGTGGTGTTAGACGCCAACAATAGTTGCGCTCCGTTATATCATAGCGATTGGCGCCCCCAAGCTCGGGCTGTTGCGTGTGGTTGCGGAGGTTGGGTCTGTATTTGGCGGAACTTCCATTAGCATAGTCATCCCCTCCCCCTTTCGGTTCCCGCTCTCTCGCACATCGTCATCGTTTGTGTGTATCGGGCAGGCACAATGTTGCGGAATTTGAACGATACCCACCTCGGCTTTGTTTTGTTGGTGCCTGGAGCGAGTTCAGGAATCAACCTGGAGAACTGTGCAAAAATAGCTTTGTAATGAAATTTATCCCATCACTAGCCTGCTCGAGAATTCCAACGAGATCGAAACGGAGTCTATTTCTCGGGCGGAGATTCTTCATCGGATTCTCTATCGAACGGGTAAATATTCATCAATCATCATACCAGAAGAAATCTTCAGTGGGAAGAAAATTCCTCCTCTACCGGAAGCATCTGTTGGATTCAACTTGTAAAAACAAATGTATTCCGAACTCACTTGACTATTTTCACATCATTAAAACTTATCCCGCTCTCCCGTCCGACGCTAATGGTTCCCCAAAAAAATACCAGTCCATTAGCGTTGGCTGGATGAATGCTTGGATATCCTCCACGCTCTTCCAGCCTCGTATACCCGCAGCGAACAAAGTGAACAAAGAACTTCCCAGCAGAAACAGAAGAATGAAAAATTACCCTAAAAAGTGCGACGGGTGTGACACAAGGGGGTCACGGGTAAGGGCATTATGTAAACATTATAATCTCCGTCCAGGACGACCCGGTGCAAAACTTAAGCTCTGTCGCCATTCGGCCACTCGGGACGGGACTTGAGTTGGAAAGCGATTACCCAACACACACACAGACCGGTCGAGCGCGAACGTCTGCCGGCCAGCACCGAGAGTCAACCCCTTCCCACGTGATACCATGTCACATTGTCCTGTGGAATCCCTTTGCCTTTGCCCGAGTCACCCCACCACCATCACCGCAGCAGCAGCCAGCGGTTCTCTGGCATTGTCGGATGATGAGACGACACTTCACACTGCCGCCACTACCGCCGGGTCATGACGATGATGGCGGTGGTGTCGACGGAAGATCAGAACACGACCGCACCGTCGTGATGTCAGCACGTTTGAAATGGTCACTAGTGGAAGTCCCGACTCGTCCGGTCGTCCTTCCCAATAATAGTGAAACGTGTGAAATGTGAGAATATGCTTAAAAGTGAGATAAACATGTGCTCAACACTCCTAGCGGCGGGGCGTCCGGAGAGCGTCAACAGCCTACATAATTGCGATGGTGGTGAAAAACCGGTGGCCATTGTGTGGCGTCTGTTGACATAGGAGGGAGGAAGGGGAAGAGATGAAAACTGTAGCGCACTGATGAGCCCTCGAGAAAATGATGGCACACAGAGACACACACACACACACACACACACACACACGTCAGGATGAAAGGGAATTTTATGAGCTTTCACACCTTGCGCGTTTTTTTCTCTCTCGTTTTTCAGCGAGCCAGGCAGGATGGCGGAGGTGACGAAAGGATTCTTTTGTTGAAACTTTGTCGCAATTAACTTGGAAAGGTCACGTGTCACTTCCTATTATCCGCTCCCGGCTGGCGCATTGTACTCGAGAAGCCACCGTGAAGTCGCCGAGGATTATATATATATATCAGGTTTCGCGCGTACACATTATATAGTAATCCCATCGATTTATGGAGTCTTTAAGCCGCGAAACATATCGCTCCTTATTACACACTGTAACACTTTGCCGAAGAGTCACGGAGAAATAAATTCAAAAGGAATCCCGCGGTGGATTATTTTTATCATATTCGTCATACTCGAAATACGTGTATCCGTTTTCGTCTTAGGGGGAGTGGTGACTCTCCTCGGAGATTTCGGAAGCCTTCAAATTCAATTCCGATCGAGCGTCGGCAGGCAGTCAGTCAGTCAGCCAGCTGGATTCGAATCCGAACCGTGCGTATTCGATGGAGCGAATACGATTTTTTTGCTCCTTCCGAGTTCCGAGAAAAGATTTTGTGGAAAACCGCCCACCACAAATCCCAGGTGCGGTGCGCCGTGGCCTATTGTCTGGCTGTTATCCCTCCAGGTTGCAGGAAGAAGGGAAGATGGAGCAGGCAAAAAAATAAGCGAAAGGGATTGACGTTGATTGCAGTAGGAAATGGAATTCTTCACCAGCCTGAAGATTTTGTGTATGCTTGCGTGCTCAACAAAGAAGCCAGCACACAACCAACCCCAATAGGGAAAGGATGAATTCGGGGGACGCTTTAAAAAGCTGGGAGAATGCTTTGAACTGGTTTCGTCGGCTCTTGCCGACGCATCTCGACAACAACAATGTTGAATGGAGCGAAACGAGTTATTGCTAGATTGTTTTGATTTGAGAAATGAGGGGTTTCCTTCGAAACAACACAATCAGAATCAGACGTTTAAAACTTTAATATTGCTTCCAGGCGACCTTGGTAGTCCTCGAAGGTAGACTCGAAGGTAGAGAGCGAACGGCTGCGATTTCTACGAAGCATTCATTCTCTTACGAGACGCTATCATGAGCAACGCCGACACAGTCTTTGCTATTGCCAGACCAAAACGCAATGCATTTTCATGACATTACAGCACGTGTGTTCAAACAAAAAATGACGTCTTTGATGAGCTTTATTACAACATTACACGTATTCGATCTCCACGTTGTAGGATGTATTCAGCTGAAAGGTAAAAGCGAGGATTGCCTCATACCCCTATTTTTAGTTTGATTAGTTGACAAAATACGCCCAGAAGAAATCAAGAGTGTAATTTCATCGGGAATTCCAGATCTGTCCCACCCAAGTCTAGCCGAGTTGGGCCGCTTTGAAATGCTTGATTGCACTGATATTTCTGAATTGCTCTGCAACGATATATCGCTGCAACATTTTTCTTCTTAATGGAACACAACAGAAGGGGATAGAATAGACGAGTCACGAGCGTTTCAAGTTTGTTTATCGAATGACAATGCGCACCGTCATTTCCGGCAGTATAAACACCAAAAACACTTTCGTTCAAATGATTTCATTCGTTTTATTGTATTGATCACATTCGATTAATTATATAGATCGTTAAAACATTCAAAAACACTTACGATACAGTAGTGATTTTTTATTTAGCACCCATGTGTTCACTAGAAATAATTTATATGGCAGAACAACGTTTGCCGGGTCAGTTAGTATATTATATATAAATAAAAAATATCCAAATAGAGTAACATGTAGAAAGGTTTTCCATAAACAAAAATAAGATACTCATCCGAATGTAACATTTACTCGGAAAATATTAAAGATTTAATTATTAGAAGATGTTTCTGCACTTGGTACTGAGCAACGGTAATGGTAATGTTAAATAATTTATTTTTTATATCACACTTGCTGTAGTAGATGTGAGCGTTGCCACGCATTCACTCAAAATAAATCATACTTGACTGGAGTTAATTGTTTTATTTATTTAAAATGATTTCATTATTTCTTTCCTAACACAAAAGGTAACAAATAATTTACAAATAGTAAAATTTTTAAGTATCATTTTCACCGGTTCATTATTATTTCCTTTATTCTGTTTTCGCGCTTTCTCTGTCTCTCTTTATCTTCTCTCTCTCTTTCTCTCTCTTTCTCTCTTTCTCTCTCTTTCTCTCTCTTTCTCTCTTTCTCTCTCTTTCTCTCTCTTTTTCTCTCTTTCTCTCTCATTCTCTCGTTTTCTCTTTCGTTCTCCTTCTCTCTCATTCTCTCGTTTTCTCTTTCGTTCTCATTCTCTCTTATTCTCTCGTTTTCTCTCTCGTTCTCCTTCTCTCTCATTCTCTCGTTTTCTCTTTCGTTCTCCTTCTCTCTCTTCTTTTTTTCACAATAGAAGAACATATTATTCAACGCACCATTTTGTCTTTTGCTTATGCTTTGGTTTTTTTCAAGCGAAATTACATGTTTAATTTTGGACGAGATGTTCGAAAACGGGTAAATGTATAAATGCCCTCTTGATGATTTTACTCCATATATATGTTACGGATATGATACGTAGACCTCAGCCAACTATGAAAAACAAGTACAATCAACAGTTATGGAAACAAAATCCGATTTTATTCCAAATGTAATAGTTTTTCAAACAAGACTCACCGACTTCGATTAGACATGTCATTTATCTGAATCGATTCAGTAGTTCAAAGTTATGAAAGAGGGGTGAAAACTGATTTTTCGAAATTTTGAAAAATCATAACTCAAGAATCAAAAGTAACGCCTCTCTGATTTTTGAATATGCTATGTTAAAAACTTTAACTTTCAAGAAAAAAAAAATATAGTGAACTAGAAAAAAAACAAAAACAGAAACAAAAACAAATTCTTTGGGAAGTGTAGTATTTTTTCATAGAAGACTAGTTCATTGGCTTCATTGGTTGATCATCCAAATCGGCCCAGCATTTTTTTTTTTGAAAAAAATTTTTGGAAAGAAAAAAAAGGGATAAAATTGATTTCACGGATTTATGCAACAGCACCAGTGGCAATCCCAAGCTGTGCTCCCGTGGCCGAGTGGTTAGCGTCATAACTAACATGCCGGGTGTTCGGCTTCGATTCCCGTTCTGGTCGGGGGAATTTTTCGTCAAAGAAATTTCCTCCGACTTGCACTGAGCTTGCCACTCAGAATGCATTCAAGGCGTGTTATTTGGCATAGAAATCTCAACTAAGTACTAATAA
The DNA here is from genome assembly GCF_029784135.1 of Toxorhynchites rutilus septentrionalis. NCBI lineage: Eukaryota > Metazoa > Arthropoda > Insecta > Diptera > Culicidae > Toxorhynchites > Toxorhynchites rutilus. Next base: position 16,613,131 of record NC_073744.1, on the reverse strand, counting down.
AAAATTACGCAAGTAACACTACGTTGAGACGGCGAAGTTCCTCTAGGAACGTTAGTGCCATTGAAGAAGAAGAAGACAATCCCAAGCTGACGTTTAGTCTGAGAGAAAGAGATGTCTGCCCCCATCCAAACAAACATTTTAAAGCTTTTGAAAAAGGTGCTTTTATTAGTTCATTTCACTCTTCAGCACACGAAAAAGCATTTTCATTTTTTTTTCTGCCGAAGATGAAATGTTTTCTGCCAACGCTAGTTTGAGTGTAGTAGAGACTTTAGATTTCCATATGATTTTTGGAAATTTGAGACTGTTTATGTATCAATAATTCAGGAAAGTATGTTTCATGGTCAATGAGAGCAAAACATGAGAAAAACATATCATTATTGTAAAAAACATATATCCCTTATTTTTTATATATTATGTACAAAAGTCTCAATTTCCCAAAAATCATGCAGAAAACCCTGAAATTTTGAAATAATACACCTGAAACTAAGCAAATCACAAGTTGAAAGATCCAAATTGGGTACAAGACTCTAGGCTCTACCAATCACGAAATTGATAAAAATTGTCGTACGTCGGAAGACGGGCACTTTACAAAATTGTATTTTGAATGATTTCTGTATTAATTTTTTCCAATTTGTTTTTGTTATTTAATCTGAAATCTGAATCTGGAATTCACAAGACATAATATCATCACGCTCGGTCGGGACCTTAATATAGGATCGTCTCCTATGTTTCAAACTAACCGGGCAATCGGTGGGACACAGGTTTGCTTGCGATAGGCCGCCGCTTCCGATGGCGGTTCGGCGGCCGACTCAAATTGCGTCATCTCGGCGGCTTGAGGCCGCCTCGCTTTCTTACCCTAGATAGAATATAATCCTGATAGAGAATAAAATTATTCTTTCAAATATTTCTTTTTTTACAACGCCGCTTTCTCTTGTTTTTTGCTTTGCCCCTCGCAATATACGAGATCCGAGATGATCGTTCAAATAACGTTTATTAGAATAATGTATAAAAATATCTTCTAAATCAATATACACCCATACCTCGCTCCTCGGCCGTAAGCCTAGATACGTTCCACGAAACTTGGACGCAAAGCGAAAAGCCGTATAAAGAGCGGCCGTATAGCGAGGTATGAGTGTAGCTTTAAATAGTACACTTGGGTAAATAATACTTGCGGGTAATTATTAAATTCGGGTAAATGTCGCATTCGGGTAGATGTTCCATTCGGGAATCTGTTGCATTCGGGTATTTGTTACATCTGGGTGATTGGATTTCGGGTGAATGTATTCCGGAGAGCTGTCGTTCGGGTAACTGTCTTCCGGGTTAATGCGATACAATTGATTCTGCTATGTTCCCGTTGTAATTCGAAAAAAAACCACAAAAAACACCCTTTCAACCATTTAATGTCATTTCATTGACACACGATGGTCTCGCGATGACGGCCATTTTCGGATACCACCCTACCTTGATAATCCCGGTGGTGTAATGGGATAGGCCTTTAATTCTACCGTGACCTAATTACACGCTCCTAATCTCGACCCCCTCAAACGAAATCCCATAATGTATTTGTCGTTAGGCTTACCGAGGTCGCATGTGGCTGTGATACTGGCTTTGGGGAGGTCGAAAGCTGTCAAAATTTTCGAAGCATTCGGGATGCTCTTGTCTGGAATCAGAGCTGCAGAGCTGCATCCCCCACCGCAATATGCTTCCAGATGTGAATGAGTGTATGTGTGTTTGTGTGTTTATGTGCAGTTTGCGAATTCGAGTGTGCCACCATTAATGCTAATTAGTTTCCTCTTCTGAAAAGGCAGCAAAAGTTCTCCCTTTTTCGGTGCTAAATCGACGTTTCATGTTACATACTCACAAGCACAAACTCATTCTCGTCTCGATTTGGGGGTGTACTCTTCATGAGCACCGTTTTGCTGGAAGCCGACAGGAATATAGCGGTGGAGATCCGGTTACGTCGTCCAACGTTACTTGAAACAGACCGAGCGAGAATCGCTTGCGGCGGGAAAGAGGGGGAGGGGGTGGGAGCGATATGCATGCAAGACGACGATGAATATATAAATCAAAATTCATAATATCAAAAAGTTTTCCATATATTAAACGTCAACCGTGAAGAGAGAGAGACGAGGAGGTCGCAAAAGGATAACGGAATGTGTGAGGGGGGTGTACCCTTACAAAACGATTGAATTCATGTAAATATAGGCCTAGGCAGCCAACCGGAACGGACCGAGCGAGCCGAGTGAGTGACGTGGAAATATGGTCAGCATGAGCTGAACACGACTGAGTGACACACACATATGTACGGACAGCAGCGAGGGGTGCTCCGATGCGGTTTCACTGATTATGATTATGATTATTCAAATTTTATCAAAGCTTTATCGTGCGGATGCAAACCAGCACCCACGACCAGGAGGAGCGGAAGGTTCGTTCAGTGACGAATCTGGCTTTCTAATTCCGGATTCAAGCGGGACAAAGTTTTGTTTGTTTTAATCTCAACCTGCGGATTCGTATTAGAGCTCGTCGAGTCGGGTCAGTGAATTCGAATGAGGCTGTTGGATGTTCTCGAAAGGACTCTTTGAAGTTTATTACCCGTAATGAATGGAACCGAAAACGAGTGAGTACATGGATCCCATGTTTAAAATATCATGCCGCTAATTGAAAAGAATTAATTTTCCGAACAATTTCCCTGGCATAGAGAGCGAGAGAAAGAGACACAAGACGCACTTTACTGCGAACATAATTCATTAATTATAGTCAGTTTGGCGTCGGTCGGAAGTCCAGCCAGGAAAATAGTCGTCGGGGGATGAACAACGGCTTCGACGTGTTCGAAATTGGACCGAACCGAGATAATAAACTTTTCCCGGCAAGTAATGATTCATGGACTAAAATATGCTCGTGCTCTTCACGTGCAACAACCCGAGGCTTAACGATAGACAAATGGTGGTTTGCTGCCTTGTGCCCAAGAGTGGTGGATAGCAGCGCACGGAATCGGAATCGACGGGGAAGAGATTTATCTCCCGTTTCTCCAGCCTCCTCCACGTAATACAAGGGGGTATGTATTCCCTGAACGACCACAATACACGCCGACATTCGTTTATTATTACGTCTACCGATATCCGTTCATTGAATATGGCGTTCGAGAGTATCGATAGAGCACGATGATAGTGTTTGGAGCGAACGAACGAACGGACGAACGATGATACTTGTGGAACATCGAAACGCCGATGCAGCTGCTCTTCTGGTCCGGGTATGGCAGGAGTATCCGTTTCCACCGAACGCTTTCCACGTTCGTTGTTCGATTTTCCTCCGAGGAATTGCGAGCACTGAGTCTGCACAAGGTGGAGAAGAAAATGCGCTCTAAATCAAATGTAAATGATTTTTCGAACAACTTCTTCCAGACAGACCGGAAGGCAGATAGCCGAACGGATGGAAGACGTATGGGATTTTTTTTTTACGAAGCCGGGGAAGTGAATGGAGGTTCTGTGTGTATGTCGATAAGCACATATTCATATCGCAAAGCTCTTGTTCCGGTGGATTTTTGTTTCTCGAAAGCCGGAAATTGTTCTTCACTTATGTTGAAAAACGTTTGTTCGGGAAGAATGATTTTCAAGGATATGTGGGTCTGATAGGCAGATCGTCAGATCGTCAGAAATGCGATGAAAGCAGAGAACTTTGGTTAACGAAACGCAGTAAATAGTGTTATATTTTCGATGCTAATTCATGGGTCTGAGCTTGAGCTTGAATAGGCTATTAAGTAGGTGTTCTTCATGATTTTTTTTTTAATCCTAGAAATTGTTCAGAGATGTTGTGAAGATGAAAATGACTCGGACAGAAGAGACTGGAACAAGTGAAAAAATATCATTTTCATTTCCTAGTTCCGTTAACGAAAACGACAAGCCTTAGACTTGATACAACATTCATATCTGAAGTTTCAAGTCTGGAATAGACTTCTATTATGAATATGACATTCGATTGAGCAATATGCACTAACCCAAAATTGATTTTTAGCACATGTTTTGACAACCTGATTCGTTACAATAAATGAGCCTAAAATTACAGAAAATGTGTTACTCTCAAATACTGATATGTATAGCATTTGTATAATATATTAGCCATTCCATGCCAAACCGATATAGTGGTTCTCAGACCATTTCCGTTTTAGGGTTGTCTGAAAAATCAACTTTTTCCTCTTTTTTCCGAAAATGATTTTTTTTTCAAAAATTCATAACTTTCAAACTACTGGACCGATTCAGATGATTGACATATCAAATAAAAAGCCAATCACCTGGTCTTTTTCGAAAAAGTACCACGATTGCAGAAAATCCGAATACTGTTCTCGTTATTATTGATTGTATTCGTTATTTATTGTTTTCATAATCTCGGGCCCAATGATAATATACTTTTTTTATATTTTTTCTGGAAAGCTGAGGATTTTTCACATAACAAATATCGGAACCAGAGGACGTTTTTTTTCGTTTTATAGTTATGACTTTTCAAAGTTAACCGATGGTTCGAAAAATAATTTTTCCCTCTTTTTCCAACACAAAAATTTATAACGTTTGATCTACTGGACCGATTCAAATTCAAATGATTGGCAATAATTTGATATGTCGGTCATCTGAATCGGTCCAGTAGTTCAAAAGTTATGATGTTTTGAAAAAACACATTTTCGGAAAAAAGAGGAAAAATTGATTTTTCAGACAACCCTAAAATGGAAATGGTCACCCTAATAAAAAAAATATGGGTCTAATGTTTGTAATCAGACACATTGCAAATAAGCACGCATTAAGGTGAAGGTGGAAGCTAGCCATTGTAGTAGTATAGGTAAACCCACGCGTAAATATGAGGTAATAGTGTTTGTGAGAGAAGAGCAAAGCACACGTAAATAGATCAATTCACTTATCAGACTGTGTGGCGCTTCGTTGACACGAGCCTTTGAATACATTTGATGAACACTCGCAAATATAAATATATATAGAAGGTGCATTTGCATATGAAGTAAAATTCTGATTATACGCGAGCGTAACATGAGCAAATTTATAACACATGCGATTTGGGGTTCTTTTGGTATTAACAAGTTCTTCCGCATAGTAACTCGATGTTGATAATTCCTTAATATTTTCCTTCGTTGACCGTATTGTTTTCACATATTCACGTTGGAGAGCCTTTTCCGTTTACTGTTTTTGAAAGTATAGACAGCCGTGGTAGTGTTCCGAGCTCTGCAATACAATTTTCTTACCCAATGTTGAAGTTGCTAAAGCATACATTATAGACCAATTAAACGTAAAACTAATAATTGTATCGATATCAACACAATTTTATTCTATTGATTTTCATCACATGAAACGCTATGACTCAGGAATAACATTTTATTGAGTGGTTTTCATAGCTGTTTCAATGATGTTGTCTGGCATCAGCGTCGAAAAAATAACGATGCTTTCACCTATACAAACAAAACCATTGCCGAAGATTGGAAAATGAAAATTTAACTTTCAGATCACTAGCTCGAGTCTTACGACGTTTTTCGCTATACAGTGCGACAGCAGATGAAAATTTAATATCTTGTGAGTAATCGATTAGAGTTTGGTTGACATTACTTGATGGAAAGTGTGCGAAAACGATCATTTTCTTCACACTGTTCCGCAAAATTATTGATTTTCGGGCGAGGGGTGAGGAAGGGAGATGAAAGAAATGAGCGCCATTGTGGCTAGCTTCCACCTTCACCTTCAAACTTATCGCATACTTTGCCACATACACAACCTAGACCGAAAAGGATACAGATTCACATTTATGCTCTCCTTTTTACTCTTAAGAAACACTTTCCAACTTCATTTTATAATGATGTGGACTTTGTTTTTGGGTATAAACCCAAGCTGACGTTCAGTCGTCTGAGAGAAAGAGATGTCTGCTCCCATACATACAAACATTTTAAAGCTTTTGAAAAAGGTGCTTTTATTTGTTCATTGCGCCCTGTGGCAGTATTTCCCTTTTCCATATTCTTTCTCACATCTTCATCCCATTATCCCTATCCATAAATAGTCCTTCTCATTTCACACTAAATGAACTCGAGATCCCAAACCCTCTTTAACCACAGGTCATAAATTGTTTATCACCCACCAAACAATTTATGACCGCAGACACAACATTCCCACCAAAGAAGTAAACATGATACTTGAACCGTGTGTACAATTCGTCGCACGACGCAAGCGTCAGTGTTTTATTTCAATGACCCACTTGAGACATGCTTGTGCGTGCAAGGCGGAAACCCAATTGCAGCACACGAAAAAGCATTTTTTCTGCCAACGCTAGTTTGGGTCCAGAAAATCTGAAATCGAAAATACCGGACCCGAAATCTGGATTTGTAGTGTACTTTTAAAATCTGTTTTAGGAATTTCGGAGCACAAATTACTTTGCAATCTAAAGGACGGAATCAGATTTGCAAATAAATATTTAAATTCTGGTAGTTTGAAATCAAATATCAGTGATCAAAATCTAACGGTGGAATCCGGAATCGAAGTTGGAATCATATATCGAAATCAGAAATCTGAAAGCTGTAATATGATAATAGATTCAAATTTGGAACCATCTGCCTTTGGGATCTGTGCCTTGTGTATGAGAAAACTTTATTATTACAGAATATGTGTCTAAAATCTTATTGGAGATCTGCAGCCCAGCTTTTGAATCATTTGGAGCGCGATGTTCGGAATTCCTTAATGTAAACTGATTCTCGAACTTGAGATTAGATTCTGAATCTTGATCTGGTAGAAAGGACGCGGCATCTGAACTTGGAATCTGAATCTGGACTTTAGAATCTATTCCATGCGACTGAAATTTGCAACTGTTTAAATCTGTATCTAATCTGAATCTGGGATCAGGAATTTGAGCCTTGGAATGTTTGGAGGTTGAGATCTGAAATCCGAATCTACCTCGGATGTTCGAATTCAACATTTGGAGTATGGAACTTGAAATCGAATCCGATTTAATTCTGGAATTTTGTTATGAAATCCCAATTAGAAAAATATGAATCCGAATGTTTAAGCATGCAATCTAGAATTATAAACTATGAGATTCGCTTGTATACTTAAGAATGTCAGAAATCTCAATGTCGGCCGAGCGGAATTGTAGATATTCGAATCTCAAATTTGAAAATTTGGCCTATGACTAGATCTGGAATCTAGAATCTGGAATCTGGAATATGCAATCTTAAAAAAATGGAATATAGAATATGGAATATGGAATATGGAATATGGAATATGGAATATGGAATATGAAATATGGCATATGGAATATTGAATATTGAATATTGAATATTGAATATGGAATATGGAATATGGAATATGGAATACGGAAAATGGAATATGGAATATGGAATTTTATCATTATGTAAATCTAGAATATTTTTTTTAAAGTTCGAAATATGTCAACCGAATCTTCAACCAGAAGACACGATTTCCTGGGATTAGAATTACAAATTTGGATCTATAATCTCAATCCAAATATGAATTTCGATTTGAAATCCAAACTTCAAACCTGGATTCTTCTTCCCGGAAACTGCAGCTTAAATGAGGATTCATCTTTGGAAGTTCGGAACATTGTAGTCGTATTGGAAGTCTGGAAAAGTGATGACTTTTCACCACTTTTGAAATGCTAGAAGTTATGAATTTTCGGAAAAAAATCCTTTTTGGAAAAAAAAATGATGCCAAATGTCTTAATAGTTATCGTCGAGTTATCTCGAAAATGGGTCATATTTTCTATGCTGAATATTTTTTATGAATGGAAAGATTTTTGTTTTTATTCAAGGCTAATCTTTAAAAAAGATGTATGCATTTTAGCCTGAACTTAGTTTTGAAACTATTGGATGCATAGGAAAACTGTCTAGCAACGAGCTATCGGGTACTTCGTAAATGAATTTTTAAAATATACATAGAAAAAATCTCGAGAAAACTTTGGAAATCAACACTACATTTTGAATGACTCAAAAACTATTTTTTCTTTTCTTTTAAAATTATTTTTGAGTTATTCAGAATTTAATGATAATTTTCATTTTTTCTAAAAATATTTTCATAATTAGCAGACCCGGTGAGCTTCTTTCCCGCATAAAAATGGTTTATCGTTACGAATACTCCCGAACATTCGCGTTTTTTTTTATCAAGCGAACGTTCGTGGGTTCAATCCCAGCAACTTTCAATGATTGATCTTTCAATCGGCATTATTCAAGGCTAGAGGCGAATGAACCTTGTAGTATAAAAACCAAAAACATAGAATACATAGGTGGAACATGAATTTTGTCAATTTTTCCTATTTTTCCTCAAGATTTTCCAGCTTTTTACATTGTACGAACACTCCTTGGGTGAAAACGAACCCAAGGGCAAAAAATTGTTATAAAAATGTATTTTTAAATATTTTTTTTCTTAGTTAAATTTTTTTCAAAAAAAAATTTGATGTATTTTTGATAAACTTTATTTTCTATGAAACAATTCATTGTGACAAAAAATATCTGTTACGTTTTGGAAGCTTGGATAAACTTTCAATTATATCCATGACATGAATTTTGTACTTTAATTGTAATTTTCAGTCTGGTATGTTTTTTTAAGTATTCAATGTATCAGGAGCTTTTCCACTGTTTTCCACTGTCTACTGCAGAATGGTCCAGGAGATGAATTTAAGTGAAAATGAGCACTTAGAGCTCGACAGTTATTCTCTGGAGAAAAACTGTCTTAGACAAAGTTGTTACATATGATAGAGCGCTTATTTTTATGTTATGAAAAAAAGGGTGACCAAAATGGTCGATAAAATAAAAAAATGTAACTTTCTTATCTTCATGGATAGAGTTGAATAGAGTTCGTCAATGTCGTAGTCCCAGTTATTCGAAACATCTTTGTTGAACTTTTTTTTATATCTCTTGAAATAATCGATATAGCACTTTTTTTTATAAGTTACGTTAAGGTCACCATGAAAAAAAACTGTTTTTTGCTCTAATTTTTATATTTCAAATTCTACATACAAACTGTCTTCGAAAGACTTACAGATTAAAAACAAATTTCTGTATAACCCAAGAACTAAGCATAAAAATGGAACCAAATTTGGCATGCGGAGGTTTTAGGGGGCAAGAAATATTTTTATGGTGATTCCCCTCTTTAAGGGAGAACTGCCATACAAATGAAACACAAATTTTCTGCATAACTCGAGAACAAGTGTTTCGATGGTGGTTCGACACTCCTCCCCCTCTTTAAGGGTTGAGGGGGGTGGTGCTGCCGCACAAATGAAAAACAATTGTTATTTGCAAGTTATTGAAAAATCTCGAACGAGAATTGTGTCTGAAAATAATTGTTATTGTAATATATGACGAGTTTTGGTAGAAGTACAAGGACATTTATAGTAAAAGGGTCAATTTGATCTTCTAATTCAATGAACAGTTCTGCGATTGGACCCATGAACTTCGCTTAGTAAGAAAACGTGAATGTTCGAAGATATTGATAACACAAACCCATTTTGGGCGAACGAAGTTTTCCGGGTCAGCTAGTGACCCATAAATCTTCCAATCGACCATACTATTCTGGCTTTAAAGTTCCACTAATGACATCCTCAAATTCACGAAATCAATTATTCCGCGCCTCTGTCAACAACGGCGTCGTGCCCAAAAATGGCAAAATATATTCCCCCAAGGGCAGACCTAAATTGTTTTCATTTTTCTTACTTCCGATCCATTTAGGAGGAGTTCCCGGGCATTCATCCTCCCGCGTCTCATCATCATCGTCATCATGGTCGGAAGCCGTGAAAAATTTGAAATGCCTTTGCCTCCAAGGCAGAAGACAGAGCAGAGCGCGCGAAGATGCTGCCTCTGTTGCTTTCTCGGGATACCACAAAGAGACATACACTGAGAGAGGAAAAGAAAACACACGAAGTGAAGTTGAAGACTTTGTCTTCTTCCCCGAAAGCCGGAAAACCTTCTCCCCACCCCCTGCTGCCATTGCTGTCAGACTTTTTCCACGCAGCTTCCGCTCCTGCTGCTCCCTCCGAAACCGAAGAAACATTTTAATGTATTTACTTAAAATTGTGTTATTCGATAATTACGTTTTTGTTTCGGTGTTCGTCGGGTGTGTGTGTGTATGTGTGTTGTGTTTTAGGGCAATGAAGTGGCAGTTCCCTGTTTTTCTTGTTAAGGAAGCAAAGATTCCCGACCAGATTTCCAAACCGTAGCGCCGCACTCTGCTGCTGCTTACTCATGAAGAAAATATTTTCACTTCCGTTGCCGCACAGGAAACAGTGCGGGGGCGAAAACAACAACGAAAAAGCATCCCATGGCATTTCTTGCAGGTTAACGGTTTTGTTTGCGAAGCTGACTGGCTTTCTTGCATTCCGTTGTGCCTCCCTCCCGCATCCCTGTAGACGACCAGAGGAAGTGAAGTGTCCAAGATTTCTTCCCACACCCACACACACATGCTTTGTGTTGTCCCCGCAACATTCCGCCAGTTTTCCATTGTTGTCGTCGTCGAGATGCTCGTCAGTGACTCGGAAGGAACAACGTTACTCTGCCACTTGTCACTATCAAACCGCCACCACCCACGCACCTTCTTCCTTTCACCGATTGTGTGAAGCACATTGTCAACCGAGTAGCAGAAATCGGTCGTCGAGAGTCGTGCGAAGGTTGCAGTAAATAACTCTATTCAGAAAGGAGAAAATAAATGGAACCTAGACGCGCCGCGTATGTGTTCACGGCGAATCCTTCGTCCTTTCTACACGGGGAGTTTTTGTTTTCTTTCCTCCTTCTGTCAACGTCGAAGCGCGTTCTTTCCAAAGGGTGGTGGCGCTTTCTGCAATTCCATTTTCAGCAGATGGTTGCACTTGGTTGCAGATCACTGACGACGCCCCGTAGACTCAACCACCGCAGCAATCCAGAAGGCATAACGAAATCAGTTGTGCATGAGATTTTGGCGTTCCGCTGACGGTAAGTGCACCGAATCGTTCGTTCGCTGTCCCGATCGCAAAGGGATAAAAGGTGAAAAATTGTTTTTGAGCCATGTTTGGGTTGGATTATTGATGACCCTTGCACAGGGATCTATCCATTTAACTTAGCTTTTATTGGCTTTTAGGGAGAAATGAAAGATTGATTTCATTTATCGCCGCATTTCTTCCGAATCGGAACAATCGCAGTAGAGTAAATGATTGCAAAGCTCCGACAACTCAATTTACAAAACCAAATCACGTAAAGCCACTATTCTGTGCGCCACAAAATTCACCCGGCGCACTGAGTCCTTCCGAATCAACTCCACAGAAACGTCGGATGCCTCGATGATGATGATGTTATGTTGGTAGAAAGAAAAATCCAGCACAGAAGCGAAGGAATCATTTTCCACCACAAACTCTGCGGTAACAGATGGAAAATCCATATAGACGAGAACACGACGCTCGTTGCTGCTCTCCACTGAACGTACCTGTTGTTGTTGTGTTTTCCCCCCTCAGAAGCATCAATAACAATTTGCTCCATATTGGATGAAGTTATGCTCATCTCCCCCAATAGCAGCAACAGCAGCAACAGCAGCAGCTGATGCTGCGAAATGGTACGGTCCCCACATTATGATGAGGGGGCTTGTTCGGAACATCGATTGATGAAAAAGATACACTCACTTCTCGGGTTCTAGAACCACAAAACACACAACAGCTTTATTAAAATGTACACCCGACAGACTGACAACCACGTACCTGTAGTAGAAATAACGCTCACAGAGCTACCGTAAATGATGCATACTCTCGAACGTTGAAGGCTTGGGTCAGACAGAAGGTAGGCCTCATAAATGGATTCATTCGAGCGATGCATGAAGCTCGATTCAGTTGAAATCTGCGCCATTCTTTGCTCTAAATCAAATTGTTGAAGTACCAACTTTGAGAGTTTTTATTACTCACTAGTTGACCCGGCAAACTTCGTCCCGCTCAAAATTAATTTTTTTGCTATCGATACCTTCAAACATTCACCTTTTCTTACTAAGCACACTTACATGTAACTGTTCATTGATTGATCTTCTAATCGAGCCGTTGAAATTACCTTTTACTATAAAATTCCTAGTACTTCAACCAAAACTCGTCATTATGATATTAGATTATTTTCAGACACAATTTTTGTGTTTTCATCCACTTGCAAATAACATGTTTCTCCGTTACATGGAATAAAATGTTTGATACAGAAAATATGATAGAATAAAGACAACCCTAAATCGGATGATTCCTTGCTCGAGTTGTAATTTTCGGTCTGTTTTAATTTCAGTAAAAAACATTGAAAAAAATTTTTTTGGTGAAATATTTGGCCAATTAGGTAGAAAAACAGTATATTGAATTGCGAGAAACTGCATCAAAGTTTTGGGACACATGAGTTGAAAAAGATATAATTGAAGTTTTTCTTAACATGTCCGTTTTACCCCCACCTCCCCTACTCGTACATATAGATTCGAGAAAAATATTTTTAAAAAACATTTTGATTCGATGAAATTGCGATTTTTTTTAATATTCCGCATCATTTTTGGTTCTTCTTTTGTCCCGGTCTTGGTATGTTTTCCATTTATTAAGATATTTTTTTTTATGAAACAAACACATCTTTAAGGATTTTTTAAAATGAGAATATTCGTAAAAATTAGCATGAACATTGGTAAAGTTATGCATCTTAAAAACAAGTTTCGGCTGGACATATACTAAAAACAAAACACAAAAACCAATGTTCAAACAAAACAAAAAACCGATGATGATTGTTATTTTACGTAAAAAGCTCAAACTTTCCGCTAAATATAATATGTAAGGTCTCATCTAGTCTGACAGCTCGACACACAAAAAAAACGTCATTTTGAGGTTTTCGCATGAATGTTGCTATATAATATTTTTTCTGATAATTCTACCAAAATACTTTGTTTTGAACGGCTCCAAAGTTACAAATTTAAAAAAAAAGTATAGGTATCGAAAATGTTTGAAAAAATATGCGTATCTAAGATTCATCGGAAATCTATAAAAATAGAAATGATTTGGTGTCCGTACGTCACGATTTAACTCGTGAACGGATCAATAGGTTTTGACGATTACCTTCACAGTTGGTGCGTTTTGGTCTGCACAAGGTAAGACACATACACCAAAAAAGTTATGAAACCCAATCGGGACAGTTGGAAAATATAATAAATTTAAAAGTAATTAAAGTGATCAAGCAAATTTCGTTCATTCCATGTCAAACCGACATAATAGTTCTGAGATTTTCGTAAAAAGTGGTAGTTTCGTTCTTTATTGCAAACAAGAAACTCGTATTTTTTTTTTATTTTTTTGTTAGGGTGCCCATTTTCATCTTAGGGTGATCCGTAATATCGATTCTCCCTTTTTCCAAAAAATGACATTTTTCAAAAATTCATAACTTGTGAACTACTGAACCTGGTCATTCTTGGAAGGATGCTGCGCTTGCTAAAATTTCAGGTTTTGATTTTGTCATTATTGATTGTATTTGTTTTTGATAGTTTGCATGGTCTCGGGACCAATATATTTTTTTTTATATTTTTTCATTTTTATGGAAAGCTGAGGATTTTTCACATAACATATCTCGGAACCAGGGAAGCGTTTTTTTTTCGTTGAGTTATGATTTTTCATAGTTACTCGATGGTCCAAAAAATCATTTTTCCCTTTTTTCCCAAAACTGGATTCTTTAAACAATTTATTACTTTTGAACTACTGGATTTTTGCTGGTGGAAAAAATAGAAAAAAAAAATTTTTCGGATCATCTGTCAACTCTAAAAAATCATAGTTAAAAAACGTAAAAAACGGCTCCCTGGTTTTGAGATATGTTATGTGAAATATCCTCAGCTTTCCACAAAAAATATAAAAAAATATAGCGCCTTTGGTCTCGAGACCATGAAAACTATTGAAAAACAAATACAATCAAAAATAACGAAAACATAATTCAAATTTTCTGCAACTGTAGTATTTTTCTAAAAAAGACCAGCTATTTGGCTTTAATTTGATATGTCGAACATCTGAGATGGTCCAATGGTTCGAATGTTATGAATTTTTGAAAAAAGTCGTATTTGGCAAAAAGCGAAAAAATGGATTTTTTGGACAACCCTAAAATAGAAATGGTAACCCTATCAAAAAAAAAAATAAAAATAAAAAAAATAAAGGTCTAATAAGTTGCGATAAAGAACAAAATTACAACTTTTGACGAAAATCTGAAAACCACTATATTAGTTTGGCATGGAATGTCTGTATCTATATAAATAAAAATGATTTGTTGTCCGTACGTCACGATTTTACTCGAGAACGTGAATCAATGAACTCGAATGATCATTTTTAGGTCTGCTGTGTTTTGGTCTGCGTCGGGTTTTTATGCCAAAAACGTTATGGGGAAGTTGGAAAAACATATAAAAATTTCTAAAAGTGATTTATTTAGCGAATTTCGTTCCATTGGATTTTTTATTGGATCAAACCCATATATAACTGTAAATATTGGACGCTTTCCTTGTTTCCTGTAATCCTTTCTTTCTGATCAGCATGTATATTGCTTCTTGAGCTTCTTCAGATAGTTGACCAAATTATCAAATGCTGTCATGATATCTGAACTTATAGCTTTTGTTGAAAATAAATTATGTTAATGATAGGAAAAGAAATATAGGAAATTATGTACAAGACACGACCGCACTGTTGACGTTAATCGGTTCGGAATATTGTCTTAGAATGAAAACTTATATATAACACTCCAATAGAAAGTTTAACTGACCCTGAAAAGGGCCAAGGATCGATATATCAAGAAGGACCAAGATCGCGAAATAGCAAAAGAGAGAAGGAGAAAAGGAGAGAAGGAGAGAAGGAGAGAAGGAGAGAAGGAGAGAAGGAGAGGAGGAGAGGAGGAGAGAAGGAGAGAAGGAGAGAAGGAGAGAAGGAGAGAAGGAGAGAAGGAGAGAAGGAGAGAAGGAGAGAAGGAGAGAAGGAGAGAAGGAGAGAAGGAGAGAAGGAGAGAAGGAGAGAAGGAGAGAAGGAGAGAAGGAGAGAAGGAGAGAAGGAGAGAAGGAGAGAAGGAGAGAAGGAGAGAAGGAGAGAAGGAGAGAAGGAGAGAAGGAGAGAAGGAGAGAAGGAGAGAAGGAGAGAAGGAGAGAAGGAGAGAAGGAGAGAAGGAGAGAAGGAGAGAAGGAGAGAAGGAGAGAAGGAGAGAAGGAGAGAAGGAGAGAAGGAGAGAAGGAGTGAAGGAGAGAAGGGGAGAAGGAGAGAAGGAGAGAAGGAGAGAAGGAGAGAAGGAGAGAAGGAGAGAAGGAGAGAAGGAGAGAAGGAGAGAAGGAGAGAAGGAGAGAAGGAGAGAAGGAGAGAAGGAGAGAAGGAGAGAAGGAGAGAAGGAGAGAAGGAGAGAAGGAGAGAAGGAGAGAAGGAGAGAAGGAGAGAAGGAGAGAAGGAGAGAAGGAGAGAAGGAGAGAAGGAGAGAAGGAGAGAAGGAGAGAAGGAGAGAAGGAGAGAAGGAGAGAAGGAGAGAAGGAGAGAAGGAGAGAAGGAGAGAAAGAGAGAAGGAGAGAAGGAGAGAAGGAGAGGAGAGAAGGAGAGAAGGAGAGAAGGAGAGAAGGAGAGAAGGAGAGGAGGAGAGAAGAAGAAAAGCAAAGTACGCGAGTAGAAGAGTAAAACGAAAAATGCGATAAAAAGCAATGATTTCCATATTTTCACAGCTAGAGTTTCTTTGGTCTCGACACATTGAAAACCGCAGGAAAATAAAAGTTTCGACGGTTTCTCCTAAAAGTACACATTAGAAAGTTACGAATTTTCCAAAGTGGTTATGAAGCCGATTTTACATATCAACTTCGTTCAGAAAGGTGCACCCTAAGAACTGCCATATGTTCCAATTGTATTGAATGGATTCTACAGTGCGTACTTCTACCGTTGCCAAAAAGTCTCTCCATCATCATCCGGAGTTCAACATTCCGTTCAACCCTCCGGCCTATAGACGGCAGTAGTGAAAGACTTAAAGTCGCCCTCTCGGCAGAGATACAAGTGCCCGTCCATTCATTCATTGATTCCTCCTCCGCCGCCCCGCATCCTAACAACAACAACAACAACAACACACACGGAAATACCTCTAGTGAGAGGGATGCCAGGGGACGGAAACACCAGGCACCTATCAATCTTCTGAGAACGGGGCGGCACAACAGCGCAAAGCGCAACAGGATGATATCCTCCTCCACCCACCCACACTTTCTCGAATGAGTGAATTCGATCGGCGTCGGAGGGACGCACTTCCTTCACAGCCGAACGACGAGACTGGGTATGGGTGTGTGTGTGTGTGTGTGTGTGTGTGTGTGTGTGTGTGTGTGTGTATAGGAGTCGCTGAATTGATATTTATTAGAAAATGATTGTGGCTGGCTGGTTGGCTGTGTTATTGTTGTTGTTGGCTCGTCGGACCAAATCCGAGAAAGCAAGCGAGAACGAGAGTTTTATTGCATCTAGTTCATTACGAAAATTGAATTGATTTTCCTTTGGTTTTCCCCGAAGCGGCAAAGTCGGGGAGTTCGATATCGGCTTGCCACCGCTCGCGTGTCTTGTGTGTGCTTGAGAAAAACAGAAACAGGTGGGGGTGTGGGGGAAGACAACGATTGTTTGCCAATTGGAACAGATTGAAGCAACAGAGCATCATCATCATCTGGTCTCGAATCTTCTGTAGACTTTGTTCACATTGTTTGTGGTAGCCGCGCAGTTGTACCATTAAAGTTGGCAAGAGTCAGTGCGTGTGGTGTGGGAGTGACTGTGAAAGCACTCGTCGATTTGTAGGTAATCTGTAATGGCCAATCGATTGCGGCGCGGTGGTCAATTTGAGCTAACGATCTGTTTCAGAATGTGGAAAAGGTTTTGTAGAGGAAATCAGGAAAATTTTCGATCATGAACTGGTATACGCGGAAGTTACTTATTTGAATGGAGATGTTCCGAGTATCAAAGATTCCGCTCTTGTCCATCTTAACTGCACCCAAACTAGCGTTGACAGAAAACATTTCATCGTCAGCTGAAAAAAAAGCTTTTTCGTGTGTTGAAGGGTCAAATGAACAAATAAAAGCACCTATTCCAAAAGTTTTAAAATATTTGTGTGTATGGGAGCAGACATCTCTTTCTCTCAGACAACTGAACATCAGCTTGGGATTGTACCCAAAAATAAGAACCCCAAACGATGTCAACGGAGATCGAACCAAGGCCGGCTGAAATGCAAGGTTGTTGTATAAATGCCTGATAATATTAATTTCGTCGGGCTTCGGATCCGAAGATTGCAGATTCGGGTTCTGTCACGGTCGCCATATACTACAATTTTATTCACCATCGCCATACACTATACTGTCATTCAATCAAAGATTATACTATATTTTTATTTGCCATTTCAACTCTTTGCCATTATATTTATTCACCATCCGAACTCTTTAAACTCTACAATAATACTGATCTTAACTCTAGTTACAAAGTTCTTACGTTAAGTCTTACTGCTAATCATCAGAGAAGCCGTTCATAAAAACATAAACAAATTCATTCAGCGATCGAGTAAAATCTGCTTTGTAAGTAAGGAGTTTGAGCCAATCAAATGCTAGGGTAATTCAGTGCAATTGTGGGGCATAAAATTAATGTTTATAAAAAATTCAGTCGAACGTTTATCTGCTCCGATAATAATATCGTGATCGCCAGGAGGAAAATTTCCCAAGCCGTCTTGAATAATCAAATCAAAGCGTTGGGTTTGTGAAGCGAAGTTTTTGCAATTCTCCAATGACCTGCACAGTGCTGATCAATTTTGGTTTCACAACTGCCAACGAAATAAATTTGAAGAAATTGGACTTCTTTATTCGCTGGCATAATTTTGAAGAATTTTCCCTAGAATCTCATTTTTTTTTACAAAAGTACTAGCTGACCGGCGAACATCGTCCCGCCAAAATTATAGATGTTTGATACAGAAAAGTAAATTTGCATTCATAATTTATATTTTTATGTCATGTCAAATTTCAAAAACCGACCATGTACATTTTTTTATTTCCCTTAAAAAAATAACCTGAGCAGAATTTCAACTCAATCGGAAATGATTTAGGGGTGCCTCAAAGCGCTCATATTTTTGATTTTTTGACCCTCGAACAACTCCCAAAAATTAAAACAATGAGCGTTTTGAGGAACCCCTAAGTCATGTCCGATTGAGCTGAAATTCTTCACAGGTCATTTTTTAGGCCAAAAAAATGTACATGTTCGGTTTTTGAAATTTGATATGACCGTTTTCGCGGCCACCCTAATAGAGATATAAAATCATTATCAGACACAATTTTCGTTCAAGATGTTGCCCTACCTGCAGTGAATTTTGAAAGGTAAACCTTTGACATGATACACATACAGTGGAACTCCTATTATCCACGAGTAGATTATTCGCGACAGCGAGTACCATAGTAAATTTATAGGCCTTCCCGAAATTTCTCAGTGAGTGATAGGCTCATGAACTTTTGTTCTGGTCATGGTCTTCACATTATCTAACCACTGGTGTACACGACTTTGTAGATGTTGTCCGCAGTGAGCTAGCCAGACTATTCCACTGATAATCGGGGTTTTACTGTATTTTATATGTTTGAGTTATTTTTTCTATATGATTTTGTTTTTGAAAAGTGTGTTTGCTACATTTGAAAATCCATTGCCATTTTTCCGAATTTATGCCATAATATCATGACAGAGCATTGCGTTTTGGCAGGGCAATAGCAAAGGCTGCGTCGGCGTCGCTCATGACAGCGTTTCTCAAGTGAATGTATTCTTCCTTACGCCGCTTCTGTCGATTGAGTTATAGGAATCGCAGTCGTTTTACTTCAAAGAAATTTCTTCTGACGTGCATTTTGGCCACACGTATTGTAGAGTTTGTCACTCCGGGTACATTCAAGGCGCGTAGCTTGGCATAAAAATCTGAATAAAAATGACGCGAGTAATACTACCTTGAGACGGCGTTGAGATTTTCGTCAAAAGTGGTAATTTTGTTCTTTATCGCAAAACATTAGACCCATATTTTTTTATTTTTTTAGTAAGGGGTCCATTTCTATTTTAGGGTTGTCCAAAAAATCAACTTTTTCCCCTTTTTCCAAAAATTCATAACTTTTGAACTACTAAACCGATTCAGATGATCGACATATCAAATTAAAGCCTGGTCTTTTCAGAAAAAATACAACACCTGCAGAAAATTTGAATTCTGCTCTCGTTATTATTGATTGTATTCCTTTTTTATTGTATTCATAGTCTCGGGACCAAGGGCGCTATATTTTTTTATATTTTTTCTGAAAAGCTGAGGATTTTTCACATAACATATGTCGAAACCAGAGAGGCGTTTTTTTAGTTTTTAAGTTATGATTTTTCAAAGTTAACCGATGGTTCGAAAGATCATTTTTTACTTTTTTTTTCCAAAATTGACCTTCAAAAATTTATTACTTTTGAACTACTAGACCGATTCAGATGATCAATATATCAAATTAAAGCCAATTAACTAGCCTTTTTAGAAAAAAATCACGTATTTGCCAATTCATCGAATTCTAGTCGCATACATCTAGTCTAGTCGCATAGAAATATTGAACGAAGACTGAAAACATGTGAAGTTTAAAAAATCATAACTTAAAAACGAAAAATAACACATCTCTGATTTTTTAATATGCTATGTAAAAAAAACCTCAACTTTCAAGAAAAAATATAGCATCCTTGGTCCCGAAACCATATAAACTAAAAACTAATACAATAAATAATTACGTAATCAAAATCAATTTTTTTTCGCAAGGCTAATATTTTTCAAAAAAGACTATCTTATTGGCTGTAATTTGGCTGTAATGTTGATCATCTGAATCGGTCCAGTAAATCAGAAGTTGTGAACGTTTGTGTTGGAAAAAAGAGGAAAAAAATTATTTTTTGAACCATCTTTTAATTTTGAAAAATCATAACTTAAAAACGAAAAAAACGCCTCTCTGGTTTCGACATATGTTATGTGAATAAGCTTTCATAAAAAATATATTAAAAAAATATAGCGCCCTTGGTCCCGAGACTATGAAAACAATAAAAAACGAGTACAATCTGTAATAACGAGAACAGAATTATAATTTTCTGCAAGTGTAGTATTTTTTCAAAAAAGACCAGACTAGAGGTAAAAGTAGATTTTTCGGACAACTCTAAAATGAAAATGATCACCCTAATGAAAAAATTAAAAAAATACGGGTCTAATTTCTTGCGATGAAAAACAAAACTACCAATTTTCACGAAAATCTGAGAACCACTATATCGGTTTGGTATGGCTGTATAGATAGAGTTACTAAAATAATTTGTCTTGAGTGTCGGACGTCATTCGAAAGGAACCAGTGGTCATTCGTCAAAAAAGGTCTTGATTCTGACAAGTGGCAGTCGCAGGGGCTCTGATTGTTGAGTCAACGGTGATAATTTGACTTTGGCACCTGCACAACACAATCCATTTGGTTCCGAATGAAATTCGAGCGCAATTGGCACACCACATCGATGGGTCATAACAATACGGAAACAGTGTACATGTTTCGGTGGATCCTTCTTTTTACGATTGGCATCTTTTATGAACCTATTGTCGGCATGTTCGATCAGAATTCACGGAAATCAATATGATTAGGTGGAATTAAAAGAGAAGACCGGAATGTTTGTAGATCTCATGTAATCTAATGTATTGCTCTATTGGGCTCTTTTACCAAATTTAGAGATGATTATGCATATGCACGTGTATTCTAATGTTTGGAAGAGGAAAAAAAAATAAGAAGCCTTCTATGTTGGAGCTCGGCTAGTTCAAATAGTTTGTAATGTTTGAGAATAATTTTAAACTTCAAGCGTTTCAAGTTTGCTCGCTCTCTGTGGAACGTGTCGAGGTCACGAACAGCCATCTATCATGCAGCATCCCAGGAACCCTTTCCCAGCCTGCTTCTTTCTTTCACCCAGGCACACCGAAGTAGCCTTAATTTGGGGCCACACCACACCACGGTGAACTTACGGTGAGTTTCCAGAACACAAACAAAGTGTGAATCCTCCAAATGAATGCAAGATAGAAATAACGGGTTGGACGGGTTGGACGGGTCGACGGATGTACAAGGCGGGCACACTGCCTGCCTCGACAGTTGGGAAATGATTTGAATAAACTTCCATCAAAGTGAGGAATGAGAGCAAAAAAAAAAACCCACATCTGACACAAATATACCCGAGACTCTCTTTTTTCGGTTTTTCGCTGTGTCATGTCGGAAAATGAAGAGCAACGACCCAACGACGACGAGGATGAGGACGAGGACGACTGACTAATGGTGAGAGAGCCGTCGTCATCATCAAGTCTCCGTGATCTGTACACACGGCGGCTGTTGTCGCCCTCGGGGAGACAGGGGACTCACTCCAATCCTTCCCACTGCGCGCCCCATATTTATTCAAATGCTACAACTCCTTGCACAAATAGGACGTGGGACAACCACCGCCACTGCTACCACCGGGAAGCACAAAACATCCCTTTTTCACACCGAGACGAGATACACGGCCCGTCCAAATGCGACGGTTACACAGTGTAGAGGAGGCAGATCTCACTAGGTGAATTGGGTTGCCATCGTTGGGATGTCTGTTTTTTTTTTGCGCAACGTCACAGCCGGAGGCAGCTCCTCATCAGGGCGCCATAGTTGTCGATGACCGGAAGGAAACGATTTTCAGCATATTTCCGGCTGACGGCAAGAAATTGGCATCATGCTGACGCGGCTAATGCCGCCGTTGGTGCTGACCTGTACGGAGCAACGCCGGGAACCCAATGAAGGGTCGAACAGTAATGATGCCTCACCACCAATAGGACGCATGAAGAGGGATCATTAAAAGCCTTAGATTTGGTTAAACATTGGGCTTCGGTGTTGCAGCCGAGTCAGCAGCAGCAGCATCCGAAATGTGTGGTCTCGTCAGCCTCGAGAAGGGGGTGTAAAATCTCAACTGCTCAACTCGGAGGAAAGATAGAACTAAATTGAATATAAATATTTACCCAACACGGTGCCTTGGTACACATCACGTAGCCTTCAACTACTGCTGGGGCGGAGGTGCAACACATAAGTCCTTGTGTTCTCGGCAAGGAGTTTCTCCGTTTCGTGTCTCGGCCCTCTTATATCTGTCCTTTTTATTTTCAACAACGACGAGGCTGAACATTCTGGAGAGGTTTCACGCCTCCGTCTCCATTCACTCGGTGGGAAACATACGATTATTATCTTGTATGCCCCATTTTACCTCGGCGGCGTGAGCAAAAAAGCACTCCCAAAGGAGAGATCCGTTACGATGTTACGAAAGTTGATGGGAGGATGGGCCACCGACTGCTGCCAAAGCTGGATAGGAGATATTAGTTTAATATCCTTTTCTTGTGTGTGCCTCTCACATCGGCCCAAGACATGGGGAGTTTTTCTGGCTTTAATAAATTTGCAAAATGGCACTTTGTCGCGTCTAATAGCACGAACCCAACCCCGCAAGAAAGGATCAGGATTTATAATCGAAGTGCGGTTTACGAGAGTTTTCCCTGCGAGTGTGCGCCATTAAGGTTAATATTTAAAGGATTTGTGAGTGGAGTAGTAGGTACCAAAGGAAGAAAAAAAAACCTGAAACGACGGTACATTTTAATAATGCGCTCCGGTTAAAGCGCAGCACCACACCACACAAAATGGCCGCTAAAAGCGGAGCTGATTTACGGCGATTACAATGGCAGTCACGCGTCGGCGGCGGCGGCCAATGTTTAGCTTTAGAGAGGAGTCGCCTCGCTGCTAGCGGCAATCATCGCCGCGATCACTTCCATCGTTTACAACGCGGGCGTCAATTCCAGGAAAGAGTCGTCAAGTTTGATGGGATCTTTCCGGGGTGGAGGCGAATGGGGGGAGGAGTTTAATTTTAGCTGATGGCAGTTTATGCGGTGGGTTCTGTGCCATCCGCACGATACCGGAATGGATGCGCCCCATGAGCGCTCCATTTAATGAGGGTAAATTTGAAAGTATGAAGTGGCGAAATTGCCGTCGAAAGTTAGCGCGGTTAAGAACATACATTTCACTGGTGACACTCTCGGTCACGGTTCCCGATTGTCTGCTTCCATTGAATGAGGATTCGATACATCGTATTCAATTGAATCGTACCGTTGCAATGATCGAATCTATTGATTAAGATGTTTTTAAAAGAACAATATTTATGTTCGAATTAAAATAAAAAAAATCAATATTATTAAAAATTAAATTTTGAACATTTTCCGTGTTGTTTAAAATTAAGCAAAAATTTTTGGTCGCAACTATTTAGTTCATTATTTTTCAGAATTCAGAAATTAAATAATTAAGATTTTCAGATTTTTATTTTTTCAATTACTAACTTCATTAGTCAGCTTTAATTTTTGAATTTGGAGCTTTCTTTTTTTTCAATTGGATGTAATTCATAATATTTCTTGTTTTGTTTGTTTCTTAAAAGTTAATTTTCAAATTTATCTTTTCTCTTCTGAAACGTTTATTTATATTCTGGAATTCGCGATTGTAAATCAAAAACTATAATACCAATAAAATTCTGGTGAATGAAGCAAATTGTTTAAAAAAATTAAACATTAAAAAAAAAAGACTACGTTTTGAGAAGGGCCAACATTTTTTTCTTGATTTTTTACAAGAAATTATTACTCACAAACTAATATACTATCAAAATTCTGGTTTTAAGGATGAAATATAAAAAATAGTGTAAATTTTCATAAAAACACTTTTTTAATTTTCGCTGAAATTTTTTTTTTTAATTAGATATAATTTCTATCGAAAACGCATTATTTGTTTAAATTTCAAAAAAATATGAATAGCCCTTACAATTTCCAACAAAGTCGAAAGATGGGCACTTTTAAAACAAAAAAAAATCTCCAATTTTTTCATGTTTTCTTTGAGAAAAATACGACTAATCCTATTTTTTTTTCAAGTCAAGATAGCGATATAGTGTATTGAACATAAATTGAAAATTAGAACAATTTCCTACATTTAAAAAAATCCAATTTTTTAATATTTCGGAAATTTAAATCCATTTTTCTCGAAAACGTATTTTTAAAAAAATGTTTAAAAAAATTGATATAAATAGCCCTTACAATTTCCAGCAAGTCAAGACTTTTTTCTGTTTAGAAACATGTCAAGAACATGTAAAACGCGAGAATTTACAAACAAAAATGTTACGAGTAAACCTTTTTTTTTTCGGAGTCTTCACACTGAAACGCCTTATATTCCAGGAACTATACAAGATAGAAAGTTGACGTCTTCGACGAAAGTTCATATTTTAATAAGATCTTAAACTTTGTTCAATACACTATATTGCTATTTTGACTTTAAAGAAAATAGAATAAGTTGTATTTTTTTTCAAAGAAAACACGAAAAAGTTGTTGTTAGAGATTTTTTCTGTAAAAGTGCCCATCTTCCGGTGTATGGACGACGTGTTAGAAATTGCAAGGGCTATTCATATTTTTTTGAAAATAAAAAAAATACGTTTTGGAAAAAAAAATCTAATTTTTGGAATATTTTTTTTCAGAGAAATTAAAAAAAGAATTATGAAAATTTAAACAATTCCCCATATTTCATCCTTAAAACCAGAATTTTGAAAGTATTATAGTTTGTGAGTAATAATTTTTTGTGAAAAATCAAGAAACAATTGTTGGCCCTTTTCAAAAAGTGGTCTAATTTTTTTTTAATATTTCAATTATGCAAAGTTGCTCACACCTACAATGGTTCACTGCTACCAACTCCTAAGACGATTTGGCATGAAATTCATCAATTATTGCTCGGAATCGAACGAAATGAACATTTGCGTATTTATTCATTCCATTTCTTGTTTTTTGAGGCTTAAAATTCATTGATTATACAAATTGGTCTTGTTTAAAATTCTCATTGTAAATTTCCAACTTCCAAATTCAACTTCTAAGCTGTTCTGATTTTAAATTTTCTAATTATTTACTCCCATTTACCAGTTTATATTTTAAGATTAAGTTTTTTTTTCTTATTTCGCAAAATAAAAAAAACTTGATCTTATTGTGAATTATGAGTCACAATAATTTTTGCTTTTTCTATTGCGTAAATTGTAACTTTAAAAAAAAATCTTCTGGAAAAAAATCGTCGTTTCTTATTCAATTATCGTATTTATTGATGTCATCAAATAAAATTTATATTTTTCGAGTTGATTTTCTTCTATTCTAACAAATAAAAAGATAAATTCAAACTTGTTTATGTTGTTTAAATTTTAGCAATATTTTTTCTCCGAGGATAACTTCTTTCATTTCACAATTTTTTAGTATTGTTTATTTGCTTTCATTATTTTATTCTATTGTGAGATTAATTAAACATATAAATTCGTCTGGTTTCAAAATCTTGTTATCTTCTTTTTATGCTAATTTTTTAAATTCAATGTTATATTTTTCTTATTTTTGATTTTTTTTTTATTCTTTATTATAGAGGCTTTCAGCCGTAGACTGGTTCATCTCTTTTGATTTTTTCTATTACTAACTCCAAATTATTAGCTACTTCCATTTTCGTATTTTCCAATCATATTTTCTTTTTTTCTTCTGGAAAAAGTATTATGTCGTTTCTTTTTCAATTATCGGATTCATTGATATCACAAAAAAAAAATATTTTCTGAGTTAATTTTATTTTTTTCAACAAATAAATAGATAAATTAAAACTTTTTTATGTTGTTTAAAATTTAGCAATGATTTTTATTCGTTCATTCAATTATTTTTTTATTATTATTTGTTTACTTTCATTAATTCATTTTATTGGTAAAATTATTAACACGTTAAGCCCAGCGTCGGCCCCTGGGGTCTAACTGGCTGGGACTGATAGTTAACAAATAAGAAAATAAAAATATATACGGTTTGTTTTCGGATGTTTTATAGAATGTGACTGCTTTCTAGTCGAATTGCTGACTATTTTCTATTTATACAATAAATAACTTTGGGCACTGGGACCGGCACTGATATTGTGCAAACGCTCTTGATGCGCGCTGAACGAAAAATCGGGACTTAACGTGTTAAAGATATAAATTCGTCTGGTTTCAAAATTTCGTTATCTTCTTTTTTTGTCATAGTTTTTTAAATTCAATGTTAAGTATATTCTTTTTTGTGTTTTTTTATTACTAAATACAATTTATTAGCTACTTCGTTTTTCCTTTCGTAATTTTCTTGATAGTTTTCTTCTTTGTTCTGAAAAAAAATTATGTCGTTTCTTATTCAATTATCGTATTTATTAATTTCGTAAACAAAAATTGTAGGTTGATTTTTTTTTCTAACAAATAAATAGATAAATTAAATTTTGTTAATGTTGTTTGAAACTTAGCAATAATTTTTATCCGCAAATGATTTCGTTCATATAACTATTTTTTCGTATTTGCCTCCATTTTTTCATTTTATTCTGAGATTCATCATTAAACGTATGAATTCGTTTTGTTTCAATATCTCGTTGTTCTATCTCTTATATCTTATCCTAATTTTTTCAACTCAATGTTAATTCATATTTTGATTTTTTTTTATTATTAACTCCAATTTATTAGCTACTTGCTTTTTCCTTTCGTATTTTTCTTCATTGTTTGTAATTCGTAATAATTTTTTCTTAGTTTTGTATAAGTAATGAATTGAATGAATGGATCATGAAATCATATTTTTCTCCCCTGAAATTGTTTTTAATTTATGAAATTTTCATTGAAATTTCCAAAGAGTTTCGGTGGGTAACCATGTAAAAAGTATCCAAAACCCAATTTGAATGATCAAATATCAAATCAAAATCCAAGATGAGTTAGAAGAGAATGGAAAATATTTTTTTTAATCATGTTGGTCGTTGGTCATCGGTAGTTCTAGAGAACATTCTCAACTGAAATCAAAACTAGTAATCCACCGGTTATCGCAGTTGCCTGCATTCAAACAAACCCAGGCCAATGCAAGCCTCTTTCGCTCGATCCGGAAACAACTTATCCAAACCAGGGACCTGTACACACCTTCCATCAGCGCTCTGCGTTATCAAAAACAACTAAAATTTTCCACCGAGGGGGGTGGACATATTCTGCAAATTGAAGCCGTGGAGTCGGTTGTCGATGTTGCACTCTTGCGGCTGCCACCTAGCCCCAGCAGGTAGTAGCAGTAGATGGTGGCGGTTTTCGTTTCGGTTGTGTGTAATGTATATTGAAATTAAAGTAAAATCCATTAACAGATTAGCATAAAATGTAAATGCACTTTGTTTCTTCCGCTCGGGCACACAAAGTTCGCTGATGCTGATGATGCTGCTGCACGGAAAAGAGGTACACGGCATCAACAGCATTAGAGCTAGATGGGGGTTGGTGGTTGGATTCGTGGTTTGCAGATCAAACCTTCGGCTGCTGCTGTTGCTCTTGGGGCGTGATAATCTACCTCCCTTCAGAATCGAGCGAAACGATGGAACAAGGCGGGCGGAGGGTTGGCAAGGCCGAAAATGGTTAACTGACCAGTATCTGTCCATCTGTGCTTTCGTCGGAGTGGGTGTGGGATGAAAATGAACTGACCATTGTGGAATTTGCAAGTGACAATAGCGATCCGATTGAGCGATCAGAGACTTCTTCCTTTACTCGGTGGATGGGCTGCATTCGATGCAATCTGGACCGAGTGGGAAAGTGATTTGCGGCCTTGTGAGTGGCGTGAAGTCAGAGAGATTAAGTCGATGACACTAATTAGATTGAGTCCTGCTGCAGACAATTCGGTTTGATAAGCTGAACTCGGCCGACAGAGATTGAAGGGGGGAAGACAAGGACGCGCCAACCGACCAAGCCGTCGTGCAAAATCAAACAATTCAATTGATTTTGTGGGTCTAGTGGGAAAGTGGGAAGCTAGTTGAGGGA